>NC_142871.1:170422500-170707500 GCF_051225735.1 Oryctolagus cuniculus | reverse complement strand
GCAGAGACAACTGCGAATGGACAGGGATCGGAATATAGAGGGCCTGCAGGAAGAGCATGCCATGCGGCAGGAGAAGATGCAGCAGATGTCTGCCAAGGTGAGGCAGGCCCCTGTGGACATCTCACTTGATCTTTCTGGATGTCTGTAAATGGGCACAGCAAGTGCACCTGCTGGGGCCTGCAGCCAGAGGTGGCTGCGTGTTTGGGTTTTAGGGGCAGCGTCAGTGCAGAGGGAAGCAGTGGCCCTCACTCATGGCTCTTTTCCCTGTGCTTTGGGCAGCTGCACACGCTGAGGGAGGAGAAGGAGCGCAGCCTGAGTCAGGTGCGGGAGCTGGCCAAGCTCAAGAGCCAGATGGGTGAGCAGGGGCAGAGGTGGCCTGGGAGCAGGATGGGTGTCGGGTGCCCCAGCGAGGGGTGTTGTGGCAGAGGGAAGCAGGTCTGTGCTGGTGGATGGCAAGTCTTGTCATCTCTGAGCCTCGGTGACCTCATCTGTAAATAGGGGTGGCGTACCCACTGTCTGCCATGTACAGTCAAGCACTCTGTGTCATGGCTTGGAAGGGTAATGACCATCTGAATATGGAAAGTCGTTAGCCAAGAAGCCAGCACCGGGGTGGGGGCAAGCAGTTTTCCTGAGGAGCTAAGGACCAAGCAGGAGCTTTTTGAAAACCCAGAGGCTGGGGCCCCTGATGGCTGCTTTCTCAGCTGAGCCTCCCACCCCAGAGTCCCCAGCTTCCCCCGCGGGGCCGTCAGAGGCAGAACAACAGCTGCAGGCGCAGGCTGAGCAGCTGCAGAAGGAGCTGGAGAGCCTGGCGGGACAGCTGCAGGCCCAGGTGCAGGACAACGCAGGCCTGAGTCACCTGAACCAGCCGCAGGAACAGCGGCTGCTGCAGCTGGAGCGGGAGGCGGAGCTGTGGGGCAGCCAGGCCGAGGAGGGCAAGCAGAGCGACCGCGTGACCATTAGCCGCACGCTCCTGCAGAACCGGGAGCTCAAGGAGCAGCTGGCCGAGCTGCAGGATAGCTTTGTGAGACTGGTGCATTCGGCCACCCTGGGCAAGGTCTCTGGTACAAAACACTTCCCTCTGGGCCTTCACTTCCCTCCCTATCAAATGGGACGGTGTAGCCTAGGCAGGCACCCTGTGAGCCAGGACCCTGCTCAAATGTCTGTCGGAGGAGAGGGGCTGAGTTTCCAGCCCTCCTGGCACTGTGGGAGGTGGGCACCTGGTGCTGGGATCTGGATGTTTGCTTCTGTATGTGCAGAGCAATGACAACATGGAGCTCACCAGCTTGCTGCAGGCAGAGCAGCACGTCAAGAATGAGCTGGCCAGGGAACTCGGCCAGCTGCAGGAGAAGCTGGGGGAGCTGAAGGAAATGGTGATGCTCAGCCCGACTGTGAAGGACTGGGCCATGGGGACAAGTCTCTGGGGAGGGCAGTGCTAGGCCCAGGAGGGAGGCCACTCCAGTCTGGAGTGACAGGTGACCTCCATGTCGACTGTCCTGCGACTCTTAGAGCTGGTAGCCCTAGGCTCCTCCCAGGTCTGGACATCATTGTCCCAGGGAGAGGCGTGTCACCCAGCTCCACTGGTCACTACACAAGGGCTACCCTTTGCTAAGCCTCAGATTCCTAACAAAGGAACTTAGCATTTTTCCCCATACAGGTGTTGAGGATTAGCTGAGATTGTGCATGTAAAGTATTAGGCACAAGTGGACCCTAAAGATGATGCCTTCCCTGTAGCATGTGGCCTCAAGTTAAAGTGATGGGAAAGAAGGGGATGAGGTGTGAGGCTGGGTGCAGGAGACACGGGCTGTGCCACCCCCTGCAACCAATGGAATCGGTTAGCAAGCCACCATCTGCCCTCATGTTCCCCCCACCAACCTTGGGTCTTCCCGCAGATGTAGCTGAAGAGCCAGGAGGCTCAGGGTCTGCACCAATAGCGCGACAAGTACCTGGTCCACCTGCACCAGTACGTGGCCTCCTACCAACAGCTGAGCTCAGAGAAGGAAGGGCTGCACAAGCAGATTCTACTGCAGATGCAGCTCATGCACTGGCTGCAGCATGAGGGGGTGTAGGGCAAGGTGGCGGTCCAGGTGGCTCGCCAAGAGCTGCAGGAGACCCAGGTGAGGGGCTGGTGAGTGTGGGGTGGGGCCCCTGAGTGGGAGGACCTTGCCACCTTTGTGCCTTCTCACTCTTCCTGGCCCCTTAGGAGTGCCTGGAAGCTGCCAGCCAGCAAAATCAGCAGCTGCAAGCTCAGCTGAAGCTCTTGGCCCTCCCTGGAGAGGGTGAGTGAGGCTCCCATGGGGAGAGGACACAGCCTGTGGAGGGAGGAGGGGGTCTTGGCAGCACAGCATTGAGTTCAGAGAGACTCTAAGGACGGCTGAGCCCTCTCCTCTGGGCAGTGGCTGCCCTGGGTCTCCCAGGGAGGGTGGGCACTGAGGGGAGCCCTGAGCTTTTCTCCTTCACTCACTGGATCATCAGGGTCCCCTCTGGCTGTCCCTCAGGAGGAGATGGGGAGGAGGAAATTCCCCAGGCCAAAGTGCCCGTCCCGGAAGACCTGGAGAGCCGAGAGGCCATGGTAAGCCAGGCTGTGCCCTGTGCCCTCTCCATCCCACCTTTCCCTGCCTCCCTCTGTGATCCCTCCTTATATCTTCACACACACACCCCCCCACACTTTGATTTCCCTTGACCTCACACCTAACCTGGGAGCCAGTGGCCAGATACCATTCCACCTAGGAACAGCAGGTGCACCTGCATGCACAAACTCATTCACCTCTTGCTCTTAGGTGACATTTTTTTAACGTTGGCTCTTTCCCGAGCTGAGGAAGAGCGGACCCGGCTCCGCAGGGAGCTGAGGGAGCAGAAGGCTCACTGCCGGCACCTGGCTCTCCTTGCCGTGCCATCGCAGGGGGAGCCAGAGAAGACATCAGCCGCTGGGACTGGGGGTGACTCTGTGTCTGGGGAGACCCACCAGGCCCTCCAGGGGGCCATGGAGAAGCTGCAGGGGAGGGGTTCTCTCCTGCCATGGGCCAGGAAGGGTGGGGGGTGGGGCCAGTGACCGCCAAGCCCTGACCCCATCGTTGCGGCTCCAGCACCGCTTTCTGCAGGTGATGGGGGAGAAATCGGAGCTGTGAGAGCAGGTAGAGGAGCTAGAACATCGCTGCATCCAGCTCTCTGGAGAGACGGACACCATCGGTGAGCCAGGAGCCGAGGGCCCTTGCAGGGGGAGGAGCTGCATGGGGGTTGGGTGAGCCCCACCTCTGAGCGCTACCCCGCGGTCCCGTCTCTTTGCAGGAGAGTACATTGCCCTCTACCAACATCAGAGGGCAGTGCTGAAGGACTGAAGGAGCGGCACCGGGAGAAGGAGGAGTACATCAGCCAGCTGGCCCAGGACAAGGAGGACATGAAGGTAGGGGCCCTGGGCCCTGCTGCCTCTTGGGGCAGGGGGTGAGGACGAGGGCAGGGGCGCTGAGCACCTCTCCTTCCAGATCAAAACTGGTGCTGCAGCTTGTGGGCGAGCGCAGCGAGTGGCAGGGCAGAGTCCTGGCTGCCGCCACAGACTGCGCTGACCATCCCCTCCTGGGTCCCCAGCCCTCCAGGATGCTGCTGACCCGCAGGCTGGTGAGGAGAGCGCCCTGGGGACAGGGAGGGCTGGCAGGAGCAGAGACACTGGCAGCTCGCTCAGAGTCCTCTCTCTTTCAAAGATCTTGGCAAGGTGAGCCTCGCTGACACCATGGAGCCTGTGCGAGGAGAGGCTGGGGAGGGTTCATCCTCCCAGAACCCTCCTGTGCAGCAGGTCAGGAAGCTACTGCAGGAGATCCAGCACTCCCAGGAGCGCCCAGGCTTGGGCACCAACCCCTGCATCCCCTTCTTCTACTGGGCTGATGAACATGACGACATTAAGATCATGATCGTCTAACACCAGATGCCGTCAGCCCAGGGAGCCCCAACCCAATCCTTCCCACTCCACCCCTGCTAGCCACCCTATCCCCTGTCATTCCTTCCCAGTTCCCTTCCCTCCTTAGCCAGAACCCCTGATGGGGAGAGAAAGGCCTCTTTAGGCTGCCTCTCTGGAGGACCCCAGGGGCTCCTGGGGCCTCCTTATTTCCATCTCCATCCTCAGAGGCCATGACCAACACAGGCAGCATTTGTGTGGCCCCCAGAAAGCCAAGACCAGAGGATGCTCATCTCCTTGGGCAAGTCAGCCAGGCAGTTTTCATCACCCCTCTTGGGGCTAACTGTAGGCCTGCCAAGGGCATAATCTGGCCGGGAACATCACATTGGGGCATCAGCAGGCACAGACATGAGCAGGCAAGAGCCATGACCTGGCAGGGACATCTCCGGTGCAGGGCAGCATCAGGCGAGGGTCATCTCCAAGCCACAGGCATCTGTGGGTGAGGCCATCTCCAGGCTGGGGTCATCTTCAGGAAAGAGTCATCTTCCGGCCGGAGTCATCTTTCAGGCCAAGGTAATCTGTGGGCGAGGGCATCTGGGCACAAAAGGCATCTTCAGGCAATGGTCATCGCTAGGTGGGGACATCTGGGCAAGGGTCACTCTGGGCCAGGGGTATCATTGAGTGAGAGTCATCTCTGGGTGGGAGTCACTTCCGGGCAGGGACATCTTTGGGTGAGGACATCTAGGAAAGGATCATTCTGGGCCAAAGGCATCTTTTGGTGAGGGTCATCACTGGGCAAGGGTCACTTTCCAGGCCAGGGGAATCTTCGGGTGAGGGTCATTTCTGGGTGGGGGCATCTGGGTGAGGGTCATTTCTTTGTGGGGGCATCCAGTCAAGGGTCACTTCTGGGGCCAGGGCATTGCTGGGCAAGGGTCACTCTGAGGTAGGGGCATTTTCACATGAGGTCATTTTGAGGTGAAAGCATCTGGGCGAGGAGAGCATCTGGGTGAGAGTCATCTTTGGGCAGGGGCATCGCTGGGCAGGGGTCACTTCTGGACCAGGGGCATCATGGGCAAGGGCGGTCTAGGAGAGGTTCACTTTGGGCCAGGTGGCATCATGGATGAGGGCATCTGGGCAAGGGTCACTCTGGGGCAGGGGCAGCGCTGGGCAGGGGTCACTTCTGTGCCAGGGGCATCTTTGAGTGAGGTCATTTTCAGGCAAGGGCATCTGGGGGAGGAGGGCATCATAAGGTGAGGGTCATCTCTGGGTTAGGGTCATTGCTGGGTGGGGGCTTCCATGCAAGAGCATTGCTAGGCAAGGGTCACTTCTGGGCCAGGGCTTCATGGGTAAGGGTCACTTCTGGGCCAAGGTGCATCTTCTGGCAAGGTCATATTCAGGCAAGGGCATCAGGGCGAGCAGGGTATCTGGGTGAAGATCATCTTTGGGCAGGGGCATCGCTGGGCAGGGGGTCACTTCTGGGCCAGGGGCATCTTTGGGTGAGGTCAATTTCAGGCAAGGGCATCTGGACGAGTAGGACATCTGGGTGAAGGTCATCTATGGGCGGGGGCACCTGGTCAAGGGCATCGCTGGGCAAAATCACTTCCAGTCCAGTTGCATCATGGGTAAGGGTCACTTCTGGGCCAGGGGCATTTTGGACGAGGTCATTTTCAGGCAAGGGTACCTGTGTGAGGGGGGCATCTGGGTGAGGGTCATCTTTGGGCAGGGGCATCGCTGGGCAAAGGTCACTTCTGGGCCAGTGGCATCATGGGTAAACGTCACTCTGGGCCATGGACATCTTTGGGCAAGGTAAATTTCAGGCAAGGGCATCAGGGTGAGGAGGGCATCTGGGTGAGGGTCACTGCTGGGTGGGGGCACCCGGGCAAGGGTCACTTCCTGGGCAGGGGCATCATGGGCAAGGGTCACTTCTGGGCCAAGGGCATCATGGATATGGGTATATGGGCGAGGAGGGCACAATAGGGTGAGTGTCATCTCTGGGCGGGGCAATCTGGGACACGAGGGTATCCTATGGCGAGGGTCATCTTTGGGCAAGGGTCACTTACAGGCCAGGGCATCTCTGGGAGAGGAGGGCATCTATGAGTGAGGATCTTCCTCGGGCGAGGGTCATCTCTGGGTGAGGGCAGTTCCTTATTCAGGAAGGCTCCCAGTCCTGAATCGCAGGTGGCCTGGGCAAGCTGAGGCTAACTGGAGATCTGGTCCTTAGCACAGGTGGCACTCACGGTAGGCCAGGCGGAGTCCAGCTCTTCACTCCGTGCCTGTGCCCCCAGGCAGGCCAGCTGGGAGGCACCATCAACAGCCCTCAAAGAGTCGGCTGGGGCAGGCGATGCAGGGGCACCTGCCCCCTTACTAAGAGAGGCACACCAGCCAGGCAGGGCCGAGGCAGGCTAGGCAGGCATTCGAGGGACTCACTTTTCTTTGGAGGCACTTTGGGCCAGGGCAGTAGGCAACATTCTGTCAGGCCCTGTGACAGTTGGGGCTAACTGTAAGCCTGATGAGGGGAAACAGCTGCTGCCAGTGGGCCTCCCTCCCCCCCTCCCCCCATGTACATGTTGTACTTGTGTAACATTTAGTATATTCTGGGGGTAGGGTCACCCCCTGTATCATAGCTGAGGCTGGAGCTCGCAAATGAGGAGGAGGTCTTAATAATTATGTGGGGCTGGGAAACATATTTATTGACAGTCTATGGCCCAGGAAAGAGGCAGAGACAGGGTCGTGGCACTCTGGTGAGGTGGCTCCTGTTTTTATCTTGAAATAAACAGATATAGCCATACTGCTTGGCCCATGTGTGGCAGTTTCGTCACAGGGCCCAGGGTCTGCTGTGCTGTGGGTGGGCATTGCACAGGGCAGCAGGGCCTGCCAGCAGTGGGCAGCCTGCTGTGCTGTGCTGAACATCTAGGGGGGTAAAGAGGCATTTTCCAGGCTGGTCTTCTTACACTGCGACTCCAGGGGCACTGCCGTGTGTGTGTGTGTGTGTGTGTGTGTGTGTATGTGTATGAGTATTTATAGGTATTTACAGAACAGGGCAGGAGCAGGACCACAGAGGGGCACAAATTTTCACCAAGTTCATGCCTGGAGGTGTCAGCTCACCACACAACAGAAAGTCATAGATGAAGGGGAGGCTTTGGGGCTGAGGGGCCCCTGTCAAATCACAGAACAGGTGTCCAGGCAGGCTTGGAAAGGGAGGTCTCCAAGGAAGAGGAGCGATCTGGTTAGAGGTTGAAGGGGGGCCTGGGGCTCTCAGAACGGGATGGACTTGCCTGACCCAATCAGCTAGCAGTGGGAGAGAGAGGAGGGAGACAGGTGGTAAGGCAAGAGCAGCCAGGCCACGGCACTGGTGGGCAGGGCAGGGGCGGGAAGAAGCAACAGATGGGCATGTGGGTGAGCTTTCTGGAAAAGGCCATGGACAGGAAGGGAAGGAATATGGGAGGAGGAGCTGGTGTGGGTGACCAGAGCTTCTGGGAGTTGGGGTGGAGGCTGGAGAGGGCCTCCCCTGCCACTCACCACCTCTCACACAGCACCCAGGCAGCAGTGCCACAGTCCTGACACTGCATGGCCCTCTTGGGCTTCCCTCCATCCTGATGGCCCTGCCTTTGGACCCACTGGCCAGGGCCAGCACTAGCCTCAGGAGGCCCATGGGACAGCCAGCAGGCCTGATGGAGAAAGACAGGAGGAAGAGCACTGCTTGAACTAGGAGGGCGGAGCTAAAGTGGATGGCTGGAGGGGGCACTGGAGGCCCCTCTGGGTGCTCAAAAAGCCCAGGAGTCCTCTGAGGGGACCCTGAGGAGGCAGGGCAGGCAGGCAGCCAGATGCCATTGGCCACAGACTCATAAATCTAAGAGGGAGCCTCGGCTGGTCGGGGGCTGCAGGTCGTGTAGGCAAGGCTGGGCCCTTCCTGCTGGGGAAAAGCAGAAGAGGGAGAGTCAGAGGCCAGCAAAGAGTGGCAGGTGGGGCCCTGGACCAATTCTGTGGCCCGGCCGGGATGGACCTCAGAGTAGCTGACCTGCTCTGGCTACGGGGCTTCATCTGGGGCCAAGGACCCTGCCTTCAGCCAGTAGCAGATGTGACAACACCCAGGAGAGAGGTAGGAGTCTGTGTGTCCCTTCCTCGCCTGGGCTGATGGGTGCAGAGGATTCTCAGGCTTTGAGGTCATCAAGAAACCGGAGGCTTCACCCCTGTCCACTGCTCAACTGCACATCCAAGGGATGAGGTGACCCCCAGCCTGTCACTCCTGGCCTGTGGTGGAGCTCCCAGGCCAGAGGGCTGGATACCCCCTGCCCCCAGCAGCGCAGCTCTGATTGGGGTGGGTGTGGCATGTCCAGGAGGAGATTCAAAGGCCTCTGGCTGTCCCACAACAACACCCTCCAAGTTCCCAGCCCCTACACCATCAACCACAAGCTCCCTGGCCTCTCTGACAGCTCAGAGGGCACCCACGTCTGCCAGTGGGTGTGGATCCTGTCCTGAGAACCCCCGGGCTCAGCCTCGGAGGCCCTGGGCAGTGACACTGAGTTCTGAGGCTGGCTGGCAAGGGAGAGGAGAGAGCCAGCTGGAGCAAGGACAGAAACAGGCAAAAGGGAGTCTGGAGCTGCAGTAGGGAGAGGGAGGGGCCTGGTACTGAGGTCCCAGGGGCGCCCCCCAGTGTGCAGCTGGTGCAGCAGTGTAGATGCAGTCCTGAGGCAGGCAGAGTGGCAGGTATCTACCTTGGCTGACACTCCTTAGGGGACACTGATAGGGATTCTGAAAGACGGATCAGAAGTCTCCCGGAGTTTTGTCTGCCCGGGAAGACTGAAGAAGGCCCACCTCTCAGCTGTGGTTATGGTGGGTGAGGACTGGGGGTAGCCATGACTGCCACTGTGGGGGGGCATGTAGACTTCCTCCCCCAGTTGGGTGGGCTCAGAAATCCTCATGGGATGGAGGGCATTGGCACCCACACGGGGTCGGGGGGCACTGGCACCCTTATGGGTAAGGAGGCACGGGCACCCTCATGGGTCAGGGAGTGCTGGCACCCTCACAGAGTCGGTGGCCATAAGCATCCTCATGGGGTCAGGGGTGGCAGCCACTCTCATGGGGTCAGGGATGCTGGCACCCTCATGGGTTGGTGGGCACTGGCACCCTCACAGGTTGGGAGGCGCTGGCACCACATGTCAGGGCCCCTGCACCCTCATGGGGTCGTGTGGTGGAATGAAAAGGCCATGCCCAGATGGCCACTGGCAAGCCAGTGTTAGTTACTAAGGAATGGCTTTCGAAACTCCCTGGGAAACCACCTGGTAACAAAGCCTGCCTGGCAACGGGCTGTGATTGGTTAGGGCATAAACTGCCCCTTGACTGGATTGGCTGCCTTGACTATGAAGATGCTGTACCAACTGAAATAAATGAGTCTGTGAGCTGCTCCCCTCTGGCCTGCTTTCACCCAACTCCCAGGGTCTGTGTGGTGACTTAGTGCCTCTTGACTCCACCACGCTCCTCCTCTCAGAATGAATCCACAGCAACATCTGGCACGCCAGTGTGACTAAGAAAGAGACAGTGTGTCGGACTCGGCGAGGTCCCCCCTTGATTTCGGCAAGTAGGCCCCTTGGTGTTTTATGTGCTGTTCGGTTCTGTGAAGGTGAGCACAGAACCCCCTCCTATGCCTCTTTCCTTGTCCTTGTCCTCAGTCTAAGTGACCCAGGTTAGGCACACACCACCCAGAAGTGTAACACTGCTTCTCAGCTCCTCCTTTTACTTTTGGTTCACCCGGCAAATTCGCATAAAGGACTGATCATCCCAGAATTCGGAACCAAGTCATCTACCCTCCTTCGAGAGAGGTGATGCTCCGGAGACACCATGTGGGCATACGGCCTTGACCTAACGAATCGAGGAAGTCCCCCACTAAGCACAGGACATATGTACGATCTGATACACCACTGTCTGTCCCTCTAATGTAGAGAACCCCTGCATAGTGCCATCAGCCACTGAGGTGCTAGGAATTGGTTTTGTTATGGCAGCAGTGCTGTGGGTGTCTTTCTTTTGGCTAGAGTTGGCATGGTGTGCTGCTCTTAAGCGCTCAAACCTGGGAAAGATACCCCCTCTCAGAAGCGCACACAGAGTACCAAACATAATGAATCTGTGAGTGATAAGAGCCTGACACTCCAGATCCCTGCTTCACAGGCAACAGTTGATGACTTAGGGAGAGAGAGCTCTGACAGTGAAAATGACATGACAGCAGACAATCTAGCAATGCCTAATCAGACACCCCCGACATATCTGTGGGATGAACTTAGAAGACCTCAAGGCAATAACCCATGCAAGGTCATCCCATCTGCACTCAGTGAGGATCCCCATGTTTGTGGCAGTCCCTGGGCACCCCAGGCTCTCGGGGCAGCTGCTAGATCCCATCCCACCTACATGTTTGCCATAAATGTAGAAGCAGATGCAGAATTCAGGCCCTGGATTCCAACACCCATAAAAGACCTTACTGTGCTACAAAAGGCTCCTCAAGAGTCAGGCCCTGACTCTCCCTACTTTGAACAGGTGCTCACACAATGGGCAGGGAACCTCATTTTGACTGAGTTACACTGCTCAAAGTATGTTTGTCGAGACCACAGTTCTTACAGTGGAAAGCCTCCTATGAGAAAGAGGCTGAAACTGTGGCAAGGAATAATGCTGCCTATGGAACTGCAGTAACCTTTGATATGCTTACAAGCCATGGCACCTACATATATCCTCATGAACAGGCCTGCATTGGAGTAGTTGCCTATTTTGATCAGGTCAGAGATTTGGCACTTAGAGCCTTAAAAAAATATAAACACTCCTAATTATAGTCAGCTCTTTAAAAACCTAGTTCAAGGCCCAGGCGAATGGTTCCCCGATTTCCTTGCCAGAGTCTTGGAGGCAATAGAGAAAAGATTACTGCTTGGCCCTGATCAAGACAATCTGGTCAAACAATTAGCTTGGGAAGGTGCTACTAAAGAGGCAAAAGCAGCAATCGCCCCAGTCCATAATGAAGACATTTCTAAATGGATAGTCGCCACAAAGGAAGTAAACCCTGCTGAAACACCCATACAGGCCCTAACTGCAGCCATTAACAAACTGAACACAAGGAAGCCTAATGACCCTCCAGTTTGTTGGGGATGTCAGGAAATAGGACACCCATGTCGAAACTGCCCAAATGCTGACAGACGGGGCAAGCCCAAAACGCTGTGTCCCAGATGTAAAAAAGGCTTTCATTGGGCAAAAGATTGCAAGACCAAGCCTTTAAATTCCCAGTGGGGTGGCCCTCAGCCCAGCAAGTAAGAGGAAGTCCCACCACCATTAACTGGTCGATGCCTATCTTCAATCTGAGGCCAAAATTGACCCTATATTTAGATGACATTGCCTTTGTAAGTTTAATTGATAGAGGGGCAGATGCCACTGTCTTAAAAGCTAGGGACACAAGAAAAATGCAACATTGGAAGACAGCACCTGGGCCCTACCTCCAAGACATTGGAGGATTAAAATTTGTTGATCAGGTCATCACACCTGTAATGTAGTGAGATGACAATGGAGATATGGGAACCATCTTTCTACTAATTGCTGAGGTTTCCATGACCTTATAGGGGAGAGATATGCTCTCACAAATGCAAGTGGTTCTTACTACAGATCATAAATCTCCACAAGCCAGCAGCTTTGATGGCAAGCATACAAGTAAGATTCACCCTCAATTCTAGGGGCCACTGCTCACCTCATACAAAAGGCAGGCCCAATCCCCATTGAGTGGGAAAAAGCAGGAAACATCTTGGTAGAGCAGTGGCCAATATTACAACCCAAACTTGGCATCCTTAGAGAATTGGTACAGGAACAATTGGAAAAGGGACACATAGAGCCCCCTACTAGCCCTCACAACACACCCATTTTTGTGATACCAAAGAAATAGGGAAAATATAGGCTACTACAGGATTTGAGAGCCATTAACAAAATCATAAAAAAGATGGGAACATTCCAGGCTGTCATTCCCCATCCAGGGGCCATTCCTAACAGATGCCACATAGTAACCATTGATATCAAAGATTGCTTCTTTTCCATTCCCATCATGGAGGATAAGGCCTACTTCGCCTTTACAGTATGGGAGCCCAAAAGCTACAAAAAGATTTCAGTGGACAGTACTCCCACAAGGCATGAAAAATAGCCCTGCCATTTGTCAAAGATATGTTTCTCATGCAACCAGCACACTTAAAGATCAGTGCTTGGTCATACATTATGTGGACCCACAGCTTGCTTTGACTGAGGTCCTTTTCACTATCAGTTTTCTTACTTTTGATTCCCAAGGGATCAGCCCAGGCTATAAACACTGGGGATCCTTTCCATCCCAGACCCCAGCCCCTATGGTTAGGTGGAAAAACCCCCAGACAGGAGAATGGAAGGGACCACACCCTCTGCAAACCAAGGGTTGAAAATATGCTTGTGTCTTTCCAGAAAATGCAGGACAGCCCATTTGGGTATCAGCCAGAAACATCAAGCCTGCAACTGACAGCCAACCAGAACCAGCTGAACAAGACTGAGAGTCTGCCTTGTTAGCAGACGCACCTGCCCTATCATCCTACCCTGAGAAACTGCTCATAGCCACATCCGTTACTGTTTTATACCCCCACTAGCTCTGGTCAGCCACTCAATCGGCCCACAGCCTGTGTGTGGTCATGCCATTCCTGATTACCATTGTTCCTCATTCCTACCCCCATCTGAGCAAGCAATCCTGTGGTCTCTCAATTTGAGCGCTGATTAGTCAATGATGGGTAAGATCCCCTGGGGGACAACCTAAGACAGGCACAGCCATGAACGGAGATCACATGGAAACAGGGTCAAGAGTGGTATGGCCAAGAATCATGCCTCGTCCAGCCCTGCAAAAGAGACTTAAAGATGTGCTACACTCAGAAACACAGAAACACGGCCATCAATATGAAAGAAGGTAAAGGAAGAACACCTACCAGTAAAAGAGCATGGGAAGCTCAAAGCATATACTAGAAATTATCTCCGGGAAAATGGCAGGGCAAAGTCACTATGTATCAATAGTCACATTAAACGTTAATGGACTTAACTCTTCAGTTAAAAGACACCGATTGGCTGATTGGCTTAAGGAACACAACCCAACTATTTGTTGCCTACAAGAAACACATCTCTCTAACAAAGAGGCATGCAGACTGAAAGTGAAAGGTTGGAAAAAGATATTCCATGCCAACAGAAACCAAAAAAAACCAGGTGTAGCCATATTAATATCAGACAAAATAAACTTTAATACAAAAACTGTTAAGAGAGACAAAGAGGGACACTATATAATGATTAAGGGTTCAATTCAACAGGAAGATGTAACTATTATAAATATATATGCACCTAATTACAGGGCACCGGTCTATTTAAAAGATATGTTAAGGGACTTAAAGGGAGATTTAGATTCCAATACAATAGTACTGGGGGACTTCAATACTCCACTCTCAGAAATAGACAGATCAATAGGACAGAAGATCAACAAGGAAACAGCAGATTTAATTGACACTATTGCCCAAATAGATCTAACAGATATCTACAGAACTTTCAATCCTACATCTAAAGACTTCACATTCTTCTCAGCAGTGCATGGAACCTTCTCTAGGATTGATCACATACTAGACCATAAAGCAAGTCTCAGCAAATTTAAAAGAATTAGAATCATACCATGCAGCTTCTCAGACCATAAAGGAATGAAGCCGGAAATTAGCAACTCAGGAAACCCTAGAAAGTATGCAAACACATGGAGACTGAACAACATGCTCCTGAATGAACACTGGGTCATTCAAGAAATCAAAAGAGAAATCAAAAACTTTCTGGAAGTAAATGAAGATAACAACACAACATATCAAAACTTATGGGATACAGCAAAAGCAGTATTGAGAGGCAAATTTATAGCAATAGGTGCCTATATCAAGAAATTGGAAAGGTACCAAATAAATGAGCTTTCAGCGCATCTCAAGGATCTAGAAAAACTGCAGCAAACCAAACCCAAATCTAGTAGGAGAAGAGAAATAATTAAAATCAGAGAAGAAATTAACAGGATTGAATCCAAAAAAAAAAAAAAACTACAAAAATTCAGCCAAGTGAGATGCTGGTTTTTTTGAAAAAATAAACAAAATTGACACCCCATTGGCCCAACTAACTAAAAAAAGAAGAGAAACGACCCAAATCAATAAAATCAGAGATGAAAAAGGAAACGTAACAACAGACACCACAGAAATAAAAAGAATCATCATAAATTACTACAAGGACCTGTATGCCAGCAAACAGGAAAATCTATCAGAAATGGATAGATTCCTGGACACATGCAATCTACCAAAATTGAACCATGAAGACATAGAAAACCTAAATAGACCCATAACTGAAACAGAAATTGAAACAGTAATAAAGGCCCTCCCAACAAAGAAAAGCCCAGGACCAGATGGATTCACTGCTGAATTCTACCAGACATTTAAAGGAGAACTAATCCCATTTCTTCTCAAACTATTCAGAACAATCGAAAAAGAGGGAATCCTCCCAAATTCTTTCTATGAAACCAGCATCACCTTAATCCCTAAGCCAGAGAAAGATGCAGCACTGAAAGAAAATTACAGACCAATATCCCTGATGAACATAGACACAAAAATCCTCAATAAAATCAGTGACAACGGACTGAACACCAAAAAGGAAACCTCCTGAAGTGAAATGGACACTATGAGAAATGGTGACTTGATCAGCATAGCCCTGACTGTTAATGAACAACTTAATACATTATCCCTCTTAGTATTTTTTGTCTGTTCTACTTAATACGACTGGTTTAATTCTGTAATTAATACACAGTTATTCTTAAGTGTTGAAATTTAACTGAAATGTGATCCCTGTTAAACATAAGAGTGGGAATAAGAGAGGGAAGAGATGTACAATTTGGGACATGCTCAAGCTGACTTGCCCCAAATGGTAGAGTTAGAAACATACCAGGGGATTCCAATTCAATCCCATCAAGGTGGCATGCACCAATGCCATCTCACTATTCCAAGTGATCAATTTCAGTTCACAATTGATCATAATGAAAGGACTAAGAGTCAAAGGGAGCACATAAACAAGTCTAGTACCTGCTAATACTAACCGATAGAATAAATAAAGGGGAGAGTGATCCAACATGGGAAGCGAGATACTCAGCAGACTCATAGAATGGCATATGTCCTAAATAGCACTCTGGCCTCAGAATCAGCCCTAAAGGCATTCTGATCTGGCTGAAAAGCCCATGAGAGTATTTCAGGCATGGAAAGTCAAGACACTCTGGCAAAAAAAAAAAGACCTAAATGAAAGATCTCTGCGAGTGAGATCCCAGTGGAAAGAACAGGTCTTCAAAGAAGGAGGTACCTTTCTCTGAAGGGAGGAGAGAACCTCCACTTTGACTATGACCTTGTCTAAACAAAATAAGAGTCGGAGAACTCAAGGGGCTTCCATAGCCTTGGAAACTCATGACTGGTGCATAGGGAGATTACTGATGCCATAAACAGGAGTGTCAATTTGTAAAGTCAACAACAGGAGTCACTGTGCACTTACTCCTCATGTAGGATCTCTGTCCTTAATGTGCTGTACATTGAGATTTAATGCTATAACGAGTACTGAAACAGTATATTTCACTTTGTGTTTCTATGGGGGTGCAAACTGTTGAAATCTTTACTTAATGTATACTAAACTTATCTTCTGTATATAAAGAGAATTGAAAATGAATCTTGATATGAATGGAAGGGGAGAGAGAGTGGGAAAGATGAGGGTTTCGGGTGGGAGGGAAGTCATGGCAGGGTGGGGGAAGCCAATGTAGTCCATAAGCTGTACTTTGGAAATCTATATTCATTAAATAAAAGTTTAAAAATAAATAAAAAACATTGCCTTTATTAATGAATTAATAAATCTATTCATCCTTGATTTTTCCAGTCATTTCTTTATTCTCTGTGGATTTGCATTTGCTCTTTGGGATACCAACCCTTCTGCATTATTGACTGCAAACATTATATGAGTTTCCCTCTGTCATTCATGAAGGGATGAAATCATAAACTCATTTTAATGTGAACCTAAGGAGATCATATTTTAACATTAAAGACAGATAATCTTGAGGTAGTTTCCTTTTTCCCTTCATTTGCTCAATTTTATTTATTTTCCCACCTCTATGGTGTATGGTATGATTTTGGTAGCACAAGTTTCCAATAGTTGTGTTTCCAGAGTGCTTATGAGAAGCTGCTCAGATGTAGTCAGCTGATGCATAGTAGTAGTTCAGCAGTATAAAGCATAAGCATATCAGAGCACTATGTTGGTTTCTTATTTTCAGAGTCTACTTTTTCCTTTGCTTTTTATAAACATCACAATTTGAATTAAAATATCTCAGTCCACTGCTGTGGATAGAAGTTAAACCATGTGTTGTAGAAAATAGGATGTGGAGGGAGAGTTTCTGGGTGATGTTCCATCTCTGTCTGGCTTCTTGGTGATTTGGACTTGGGTCAGTAATAAATTCATGCTTCTCTCTGGTCTGCTTTGCCTTCTAGGAATCCAACCGTATATTACTCTAGCTATTTGTTTTTCCAGGTTATTGCTTTGCAGTTTCCTTTGAATGTCTGTTATAATTCAGACCTATTTTTGGTTAGGAATGGCAGCAGTGGAGATGAATGTATGTGTTACTGTTGTCCCACTAAGCAGCCTGGAGTAGAGCCGATGGGTTTACTTGACAGTGTGAACTTCCTTTTCTGTTCCCTGGAAGCAGCCTTGTCCCTTGCATGCAGGCAACAAGGTAGCAGGACAGCGGCACAGCAAACAATGCCATGGAAATTTACTGTTGCAGGGAGCTAGGCCATGCTGCATTGGCTTCTGCATTGGCAGTGCTTAGCCTCGCCAGCAGGGCCATCTGCTGGGGCTGCCTCCTTCATATGGTCAGCCCTTCTTTCTTTAGTGACCATGGCTCCTGTGACAGCAAAGCTACAGGTTTGGGTGGTGGAAACCGTGGAGGAGTCAATAATGTGGAGCTAAGGCTATGGAAGCCTCTTGAATTCACAAACTCTGATCTTATTTAGACAAGGCCATAGTCAAAGTGGAAGTTCTCTCCTCCCTTCAGAGAAAGGTACCTCCTTCTTTGATGGCCCATTATTTCTACTGGGATCTCACTCACAGAGATCTTTGACAGGCAGAGATAGACAGTGTGAGAGAGAGAGACAGAGAGAAAGGTCTTCCATTTCCATTGGTTCATCCCCCAAATGGCTGCTACGGCTGGCGCACTGCACAGATCCAAAGCCAGGAGCCAGGTGCCTCCTCCTGGTCTCCCATGCAGGTGCAGGGCCCAAGCACTTGGGCCATCCTCCACTGCCCTACCGGGCCACAACAGAGAACTGGACTGGAAGAGGAGCAACCGGGACAGAATCCAGCCCCCAACCGGGACTAGAACCCAGGTTGCCAGCGTAGGCCATTTTTTTTTTTTTACCACAGTATCTTGGTTTTCATTGCCTGAGAAACTCTCATGGGCTTTTTTAGCCAGATCTGAATGTATAAGGGCTGATTCTGATGCCAGAGTGCTGTTTAGGGCACCTGCCATTTTATGAGTCTGCTGTATATCCTGCTTCCCATGATGGATTGTTCTCTCCTTTTTTGTTCTATCAGTTATTATTAGCAGACACTAGTCTTGTTTATGTGATCCCTTTGACACTTAATCCTATATTTATGATCAATTATGAACTTAAACTGATCACTTTGACTAGTGAGATGGCATTGGTACATGCCACCTTAATGGGATTTGGAATCCAATGGCACATTTCTAATTCTACCATTAGTGATAAGTACTAGTGAGTGTGTGCTGAACTGTACATCTCCTCCCTCTCTTATTCCCACCCTTATATTTAACAGGGATCACTTTTCAGTTAAATTTAAACACCTAAGAATAATCGTGTGTTAATTAAAGAGTTCAACCAGTGGTATTAAGTAGAACAAAAAAATACCATCCCTGCAAACCAGGGGAAAATCCCACTTGTTCTGGGTGGATGATCTTTCTGATGTGTTGTTTCATGCCATTGTCCAGATTTTTATTGAGGATTTTTGCTTCTATGTTCATCAGGGAAATTGGTCTGTAATTCTCTTTCTCTCTCTCTCTCTTTTTTTTTGACAGGCAGAGTTAGACAGAGAGAGAGAGAGAGAGAGAGAAAGGTCTTCCTTCCATTGGTTCACTCCCCAAATAGCTGCCATGGCCGACATAATTCTCTTTCAATGCTGCATCTTCTTCAGGCTTAGAGATTAAGGTGATGCTGCCTTCATAAAAAGAATTTGGGAGGATTCCCTCTTTTTCAATTGTTCTGAATAGTTTAAGAAGAATTGGAGTTAGTTCTTTAAATGTCTGGTAGAATTCAGCAGTGAATCCATCCGGTCCTGGGCTTTTCTTTGTTGGGAGGGCCTTTATTACCGTTCCAATTTCTGTCTCAGTTATGGGTCTGTTTAGGTTTTCTATGTCTTCATGGTTCAATTTAAGTAGGTTTCATGTGTGCAGAAATCTATCCATTTGATAGGTTTCCCTGTTTGCTGGCATACAAGTCCTTGTAGTAAGTTCTGATGACTCTTTTTATTTCTGTGGTGTCTGTTGTTATGTTTCCTTTTTCATCTCTGATTTTATTGATTTGGGTCTTTTCTTTTTTAAGTTGGGCCAATGGGGTGTCAATTTTGTTTATTTTTTTTCAAAAAACCAGCTCCTCGTTTGGCTGATCTTTTGTATTTTTTTTTATTCCATTCTGTTGATATCTTCTCTAATTATTTCTCTTCTTCTACTAGTTTTGGTCTGATTTGTTGCAGTTTTTCTAGATCCTTGAGATGCATTGATATCCTTGAGATGCTCATTTATTTGGTGCTTCCCAATTTCTTGATGTAGGCACCTATTGCTATAAAGTTTCCTCTTAACACTGCTTTTGCTGTATCCCATAAGTTTTGGTATGTTGTGTTGTTATCTTCATTTGCTTCCAGAAAGTTTTGGATTTCTCTTTTAATTTCTTCAATGACCCACTGTTCATTCAGGAGCATGTTGTTTAGTCTCCATGTGTTCGAATATGCTCTAGGGATTCCTTAGTTGCTAATTTACAGCTTCATTCCTCTATGGTCTGAGAAGCTGCATCGTATGATTCTAATTCTTTTAAATTTGCTGAGACTTGCTTTATGGCCTAGTATGTGGTCAATCCTAGAATAGGTTCTATGTACTGCTGAGTAGAATGTGTATTCTCTAAGTGTAAGATGAAAACTTCTGTAGATATCTGTTAGATCCATTTGGGCTAGAGTGTTGATTAAATATGCTGTTCATGATACTCTATTATCTTTTATATTTGTAACTTCAAGTCTAGATAATAAAGATAATGATCCCAAAGGCCAAAACATAGTACTGAAATTAAACTGAAATAAGATGATTAGAACTATGGTAACTGGATAGAAAGCATACTGCCTGATATTAAGTACTTCCTTTAATATCAGGGAGCATATATATATTTGATTCAAATTCATATTTGAAGTCAGAAATAAAGAATATGAGGAATAAACATCAATATATCCACGTTTTTCATCTCAACTAGAACTTCTCAGTTGAAGGCCCAGCCATTTTGCACTAAACTACTGCAGCTATTTCCTAACTTCATCTTCTAATTACCTACCTTTGCTCCCTCTCTAATCATTCTCCATACATCAGAGTAATAATTATGAAACATAATTCAGATTACTTTATCCTTTTTTTAAATGTTATTGTGGGTGCAAGTGTTATGGCACAGTGGGCTAGGGCTAACCTGCTTTTTGTGATGCCAGCATTCCCTATCAGAATGTCAGTTCAAGTCCTGGCCATTCCACTTCTGAGCCAGTTCTCTGCTAATGTGCCTGAGAAATCAGCAAATTATAACCCAAGCATTTGGGTCCCTCTAGGATGGAGTTCCTGGCTCCTGGTTTCAGTGTGGTCTACCTTGGGCTGTTTCTGGCATTTAGGGAGTGAACCACCAGATAGGAGAGTCTCTGTCTCTTAGTCTCTTGTTGTTGTTATTCTGTCTTTTGAATGTATCAATAAACACATCTTTTTAAAAATAAGATAAAATAAAATGCTATCATAGTCCGTCCTTGTTCTTTGAAAATGGCTTCCTGTTGGTATAACAGCTTAGAAGATACTATATAATCAAAATCCCATTCACTTTTTCTTGCACCATTCTGCCTGTCAGCCTCTGACCTCCAAACTCAATGCCTTTGTATTGGTTATCTGAGCCAACTTTGCTGTTTCCCTTATTAGGGTCTTTGCATATGATACCCTGTACCTTAAACGCTCATTCCCGTGTGCAGCCTGTTGCTAATGCTCAGGTTAAACGTCTTTCCCTTAGGAAACCTTTCCTTGACCTTGTTTCCAACATCCACCCATTCCTCTTCACAGTATTTATAAACCAACTCAGTAAAGTTGTGGGTTACAAAATATGCATAAAACACCTTCACTGTATGAAAATGGACTCATATAAAGAAAAATCAGGGAATGGGGCCAGCACTGTGGCTCACTTGGTTAATCTTCCACCTGTGGCACCGGGATCCCATATGGGCACTGGGTTCTAGTCCCGGTTGCTCCTCTTCCAGTCCAGCTCTCTGCTGTGGCCCGAGAGGGCAGTGGAGGATGGCCCAAGTCCTTGGGCTCCTGCACCCACATGGGAGACCAGGAGGAGGCTCCTGGCTTCGGATCGGTGCAGTGCTGGCCTAGCGGCCATTTGGGGAGTAAACCAATGGAAGGAAGATCTTTCTCTCTGTCTTTCTGTCTCTCTCATTATCTATAACTCTATCTGTCAAATAAATAAATAAAAAACATCTTTAAAAAAATCTGGGAAGAAATCTCATTCACAATACCCACCAAAAATCAAATATTTAGGAATGGATTTCATAAAAGATCTTTAGAGTAAAAAAAATCTATAATGAAAATTATCAATTATTGATGAAAGAAATCATCAAGGACATGAAAAAATGGAAAGGTATTCCTTGCTCCTTGGTAAGAATGAACATCATTAAATTGGCTTTACTACTTAAGCAATTTACAGATTCGATGCAATCCCTATCAAAACCCCAAGGGCATTCTTTACAGAGTTAGAAAAAGTATCCTAAAATTCATATGGAATCACTGAGATCCAGAATAGATATCCAAGCAAATCTGAGCAATAAAAACCAAGCTGGAGGCATTGCAATACCTAGCTTCAAAGAATACTATAATTTGTACCAATTAAAGCAGCTTGAAGTGGCATAAAAATGAGTACATAGACCAGTGGATCAGAATAGAAAGCCCAGAAATCAATCCATCAATCCACATACATACAACCTCTTTTTGAATAAAGTGCTTAGACCATACTTTAGACTAATGATAGCCTTGTTCACAAATGATGTTGGCAAAATGGGGTGTATTTGTAGAACAATGAAATTAGATCCATCCCTGTCACCATATAAAAGAACTAACTCAAGATGGATTAAAGACGTAAGTTTAAGACCTGAGATGGAAGCTGCTGGAACAAAATATAGCAGAAACACTCCAAGACATCAGTGTAGGGGAAGACTTTTTGGACAATGCTCCCAAAGCACAGGCAACAAAAGCAAAACTAAGCAAATAGGACTATATCCAATTCAGAGAGAGAGAGTGAGAGAGAGAGATCTTCCATCTGCTGGTTCACTCCCAATTAGCTGCAATGGTCAAAGCTATGCTGATCCAAAGCCAGGAGCCAGGAGTTTTTTCCAGATCTCCCACGTTGGTGCAGGGGACCAAGGACTTGGGCCATCTTTTACTGCTTTCCTAGGCCATAGCAGAGAGCTGAATTGGAAGTGGAGCAGCCGTGACTTGAACTGATGTCCATAGAGGTTGCTGGGACTACAGGTGGCAGCTTTATTTTTTTTTAAAGATTTTATTTATTTGAGAGAGAGAGTTACAGTGAGAGGAAGAGACAGAGAAAGGTCTTCCTTCTGTTGGTTCACTCTGTAAATGGCTGCAATGGCTGAAGCTGTGCCAGTCCTGAGCCAGGAGCCAGGAGCTTCTTCTGGGTCTCCCATGCAGGTAAGGGGCCCAAGGACTTGGGCCATCTTCTACTGATTTCCCAGGCCATAACATAGAGCTGGTTCAGAAGAGGAGCAGCCGGGACTAGAACCGATGGCTTCTGGCACCGCGGGCGGAGGATTAACCTACTGTGCCATGGTACCAGCCACACAGGTAGCAGCTTTACCCACTATGCCACAGCGCCAGCCCTCACAAGTTTTGAACAGCAAAGGACATGTTCACTATTAGGAAAAGACCAACTGCAGAATGTCCAAAATATTTGCAAACCACAAAGGATTAATATCCCCAATATATCAGCAACTTAAAAACTCAACAACAAAAAAGCAATCCAGTTTAGAAATAGGCAAAGACCTTCAATAGACAGTTCACAAAGGAAAGAATACAAATGGCCAAGGGATATGTACAAAAAAGCTGAACATCACTAGCCTTCAGGGAAATGCAAATGAAAACCCAAATGAAATATCACCTCAGCACTCTCAGAATGGCTGCAATCCAAACTATAGAGAATAACAAATGCTGGTAAGGATATGGACAGAGGGGGACACTCATTAACTGTTGGTGCAAATGTAAATTAGTGCAGCAATTGTGGAAAACAGTGGGGGATTTCTTTAAAATTAGAAATAGACTTGTCATGGAGTCCAGTAGATCCACTACTAGGTGTATATCCACTACTAGGTGTATATATCCAAAAGTCTTGAACACAGTGTATCAAAGGGATGCCTGCACCACCATATTTATAGCTGTACTATTCCAAATAGCCAAAATTTCAAACCATCTATCATTAGATGAATGGATTAAGAAAACTGGGTTGTACATGTACAATGGAAGAGTATTCATGTATAAGGAAGAATGAAATTCTACCATTTGTACCAAAATGGACACAGCTTAGAGGACATCATGCTGAGTGAAATGAAGACAAATAACATATATTCTCCCTTTTATGTGGGAGCTAAAAATTAAAATATCTGTTTATCAGTACAACTGAAGATAGTTTTCTAAGACTGTGTTTTATACCTTTGTCAAAACAATGTTTGAGAATGCTATACAATTATAATTTTAAAGATTTGTGATTAGTTTAAAATTTATTGTATATGAGTGATATGGTCATTTTTCCATTCAATTACTGTTTATAACCATTGTCTATATTCCCACTTCACTAGGGTACTTTTGGTTTTTACTTGTTAAACTTCCTATTCAGTGAAGTAGTAAATTTTTTGCCTGTGATGTAATTTGACATTTTATTTCAAAATGAAAAAGAGAAAAAAGGAAGAAGTAAAGAAGATGGGAGGGAGGGAACATCATGATATTCTTAGAGCTCTATCTACAAACCACATGAATCTGTTAAAAATAAAAATAAAAACCACAAATTTTTGGGTGAGTCTGTGCCACACAGTACTTGGGACAAAGTTATACTAACAAAATTATGCCTTGTTTATTGCAAGCTCCAGTGGAACCGTGTATCACCTCTTTTACATTGTCATAGAATGCTGTTTCACATTTTTGAAAATCAACAAAACAGAAAAAGAAGAGGACTTACAGCTTAAATTTTTGACTACTGGTTCTGTGAGGCACTATGAAAGTCTTGAAAAATGCCTAATAAGAGGTAGTAAATTTTCTGTACTAAAATTAACTTACCTATTAATTTCATTGTGAGGAAATTCTTGAAGATTTTCCTTACTTTTCAATTTAAAAACTCAAGAAAGAATGCACTTAATGTTTAAATGAAAATAATTAGCATCTTGTAACAACACAGGAAATACTTACTTGTTATGTTGCCATGGTTCTGTGTCATTGAAAGAAATTAATGACTACTAAAAAAACCATATGGGGTGAAATGGCCATTTTTTCCATTCAATTACTGTTCATAGCCATTGTGTATATGCCCACTAAATTAAGGTCTTTCCTCTTTATACAAGTTAAACTTCTTACTGGTGAAGTATTTAGCCTTTTACTGTAATGTGAATTTAAAATGTTTTCTCAAAGTTAAAAGGAAAAATCTCAGAAATGTAGCAGGAAAGAGTGGGAGAGAAGGAATGATGGTGAGAATATCATTAGGTTCTTAGATTTGTATGTATAAATAATATTGAATCTGTTAAAAATTTACTAAAATTAAAAATGAAGTAAAAACTAAGAAAAAATCAACACATTAATAAATATCCAAGGCCAAATAAAATCTACTGACATTTCCTAAGAAAAAAATAATCAGAGTGAATGTTGGTGGATCTTCTTACAGACATCACAGCACACACAAAGAGAAAGAAGGGTGGCTGAATGGGTGTACAGATGGAGAGAATTTAACAAGTCTGGACTTACATATACATTTCTTTTTTTTTATTTAATGAGCATAAATTTCCAAAGTACAGCTTATGAATTACAATAGCTTCCTCCCCCCGTAACTTCCCTCCCACCCACAACGCTCCCCTCTCCCACTCCCTCTCCCCTCCCCTTCACATCAAGTTTAATTTTCAATTATCTTTATATACAGATCAATTTAGCATATATTAAGTAAAGATTTCCACATTTTGCTCCCACACAGAAACACAAAGTGTAAAATACTATTTGAGTACTAGTTATAGCATTAATTAAACACCTAAGAGTAATTGTGTATTAATTACAGAGTTCAACCAATAGTTTTAAGTAGAATATAAAATGCAACTTTTTTTTTTTAAACTTTTATTTAATGAATATAAATTTCCAAAGTACAGCTTATGGATTACAATGGCTTGCCCCCCATAACGTCCCTCCCACCCGCAACCCTCCCCTTTCCCACTCCCTTTCCCCTTCCATTCACATCAAGATTCATTTTCGATTCTCTTTATATACAGAAGATCAGTTTAGCATACATTAAGTAAAGATTTCAACAGTTTGCTCCCACACAGAAACATAAAGTGAAAAATACTATTTGAGTACTAGTTATAGCATTAAATCTCAATGTACAGCCCACTAAGGACAAAGATCCTACATGAGGAGTAAGTACACAGTGACTCCTGTTGTTGACTTAACAAATTGACACTCTTGTTTATGGCATCAGTAATCACCCTAGGCTCTTGTCATGAGTTTCCAAGGCTATGGAAGCCCCCTGAGTTCACTGACTCTGATAATATTTAGACAAGGCCATGGTCAAAGTGGAAGTTCTCTCCTCCCTTCAGAGAAAGGTACCTCCTTCTTTGATGACCCGTTCTTTCCACTGGGATCTCACTCGTGGAGATCTTTCATTTTTTTTTTCCCCAGAGTGTCTTGGCTTTCCATGCCTGAAATACTCTCATGGGCTTTTCAGCTGGATCCGCATGCCTTAAGGGCTGATTCTGAGGCCAGAGTGCTGTTTAGGACATCTGCCATTCTATGGGTCTGCTGTGTATCTCACTTCCCATGTTGGATCATTCTCTCCCTTTTTGATTCTATCAGCTAGTATTTGCAGACACTATTCTTGTTTATGTGATCCCTTTGGTTCTTAGTCCTATCATTATGATCAATTGTGCACAGAAATTGATCACTGGGACTAGTGAGATGGCATTGGTACATGCCACCTTGATGGGATTGAATTGGAATCCCCTGGTATGTTTCTAACTCTACCGTTTGAGGTAAGTCAGCTTGAGCATGTCCCAAATTGCACATCTCTTCTTTTTTTTTTTTTATGCATGCATTTATTTTATTTTTTTTATTTTTATTTTTTTTTATCTTTTATTTAATGAATATAAATTTCCAAAGTACGTCTCATGGGTTACAATGGCTTTCCCCCCCATATCGTCCCTCCCACCCACCACCCTCCCCTTTCCCACTCCCTCTCCCCTTCCATTCACATCAAGATTCATTTTCGATTATCTTAGTATACAGAAGATCAGCTTAGTATACCTTAAGTAAGGATTTCAACAGTTTGTTCCCACACAGAAACATAAAGTGAAAAATAATAGGTGATTTTTTTTTAAATGATGATGAAATCAGATCAGACCTATTGTCATGTTTAATCCCAGTGAGAGTCAAGTTGGGAATTGATAGTTTCTTTCTTTTTTTTTTTTTTTTAACAGAAGATCAGTTTAGTGTACATTAAGTAAAGATTTCAACAGTTTGCACCCCCATAGAAACACAAAGTGAAATATACTGTTTGAGTACTCGTTATAGCATTAAGCCTCAGTGTACAGCTATGCTGATCAAGTCACCATTTCTCATAGTGTCCATTTCCCTTCAGGAGGTTTCCTTTTTGGTGTTCAGTCAGTTGTCACCGATCAGGGAGAACATATGGTATTTGTCCCTTTGGGACTGGCTTACTTCACTCAGCATGATGTGTTCCAGATTCCTCCATTTTGTTGCAAATGACTGGATTTCGTTGTTTCTTACTGCGGTATAGTATTCTAAAGAATACATATCCCATAATTTCTTTATCCAGTCTACCATTGATGGGCATTTAGGTTGGTTCCAGGTCTTGGCTATTGTGAATTGTGCTGCAATAAACATTAGGGTGCAGACCGCTTTTTTCTTTATCAGTTTAAACTCCTTTGGGTAAATTCCAAGGAGTGGGATGGCTGGGTCGAACGGTAGGGTTATATTCAGGTTTCTGAGGAATCTCCAGACTGATTTCCATAGTGGCTTGACCAGTTTGCATTCCCACCAACAGTGGGTTAGTGTCCCTTTTTCCCCACATCCTCGCCAGCATCTGTTGTTGGTAGATTTCTGTATGTGAGCCATTCTAACCGGGGTGAGGTGAAACCTCATTGTGCTTTTGATTTGCATTTCCCTGATTGCTAGTGACCTTGAACATTTTTTCATGTGCCTGTTGGCCATTTGGATTTCCTCTTTTGAAAAATGTCTATTGAAGTCCTTGGCCCATCTCTTAAGTGGGTTGTTGGTTTTGTTTTTGTGGAGTTTCTTGATCTCTTTGTAGATTCTGGTTATTAACCCTTTATCTGTTGCATAGTTTGCAAATATTTTTTCCCATTCTGTTGGTTGTCTCTTCACTCTCCTGACTGTTTCTTTTGCAGTACAGAAACTTCTCAATTTGATGCAATCCCAATAGTTGATTTTGGCTTTGACTGTCTGTGCCTCCCGGGTCTTTTCCAGAAATTCTTTGCCTGTGCCAATATCTTGAAGGGTTTCTCCAATGTTCTCTAATAACTTAATGGTGTCAGGACATAGATTTAGGTCTTTAATCCACGTTGAGTGGATTTTTGTGTAAGGTGTAAGGTAGGGGTCTTGCTTCATGCTTCTGCACGTGGAAATCCAGTTTTCCCAGCACCATTTATTGAATAGACTGTCCTTGCTCCAGG
The DNA here is from genome assembly GCF_051225735.1 of Oryctolagus cuniculus. Lineage (NCBI taxonomy): Eukaryota > Metazoa > Chordata > Mammalia > Lagomorpha > Leporidae > Oryctolagus > Oryctolagus cuniculus. Next base: position 170,680,292 of record NC_142871.1, on the reverse strand, counting down.
AATTAGTTTTAGATCCTTGATCAAATATAAGTTGGCTGTAGATGTTTGAGTTGATTTCTGGTGTTTCAATTCTGTTCCATTGGTCTATCCATCTGTTTCTGTACCAGTACCATGCTGTTTTGATTACAACTGCCCTGTAGTATGTCCTGAAATCTGGTATTGTGATGCCTCCGGCTTTGTTTTTGTTGTACAAGATTGCTTTAGCTATTCCAGGTCTCTTGTGCCTCCATATGAATTTCAGCATCATTTTTTCTAGATCTGCGAAGAATGTCTTTGGTATCTTGATTGGGATTGCATTGAATCTATAAATTGCTTTTGGGAGAATGGACATTTTGATGATGTTGATTCTTCCAATCCATGAGCATGGAAGATTTTTCCATTTTTTGGTATCCTCTTCTATTTCTTTCTTTAAGGTTTTGTAATTTTCATCGTAGAGATCTTTAACGTCCTTGGTTAAGTTTATTCCAAGGTATTTGATTGTTTTTGTAGCTATTGTGAATGGGATTGATCTTAGCAGTTCTTTCTCAGTCATGGCATTACTTGTGTATACAAAGGCTGTTGATTTTTGTGCATTGATTTTATATCCTGCCACTTTGCCAAACTCCTCTATGAGTTCCAATAGTCTCTTAGTAGAGTTCTTTGGATCCTCTAAGTACAGAATCATATCGTCTGCAAAGAGGGATAGTTTGACTTCTTCCTTCTTGATTTGTATTCCTTTGATTTCTTTTTCTTGTCTGATGGCTCTGGCTAAAACTTCCAGAACTATGTTAAATAGCAGTGGTGAGAGTGGGCATCCCTGCCTGGTGCCAGATTTCAGTGGAAATGCTTCCAACTTTTCCCCATTCAATAGGATGCTGGCTGTGGGTTTTTTATAAATTGCTTTGATTATATTGAGGAATGTTCCTTCTATACCCAATTTGCTTAGAGTTTTCATCATGAAAGGGTGTTGAATTTTATCAAATGCTTTCTCTGCATCAATTGAGATAATCATATGGTTTTTCTTCTGCAGTCTGTTAATGTGGTGAATCACATTGATTGATTTGCGAATGTTGAACCATCCCTGCATACCAGGGATGAATCCCACTTGGTCTGGGTGGATGATTTTCCTGATGTGTTGTATTCTATTGGCCAGAATTTTATTGAGGATTTTTGCATCTATGTTCATCAGGGATATTGGTCTGTAATTTTCTTTCAGTGCTGCATCTTTCTCTGGCTTAGGGATTAAGGTGATGCTGGCTTCATAGAAAGAATTTGGGAGGATTCCCTCTTTTTCGATTGTTCTGAATAGTTTGAGAAGAAATGGGATTAGTTCTTCTTTAAATGTCTGGTAGAATTCAGCAGTGAATCCATCTGGTCCTGGGCTTTTCTTTGTTGGGAGGGCCTTTATTACTGTTTCAATTTCTGTTTCAGTTATGGGTCTATTTAGGTTTTCGATGTCTTCATGGTTCAATTTTGGTAGATTGCATGTGTCCAGGAATCTATCCATTTCTGATAGGTTTTCCTGTTTGCTGGCATACAGGTCCTTGTAGTAATTTCTGATGATTCTTTTTATTTCTGTGGTGTCTGTTGTTACGTTTCCTTTTTCATCTCTGATTTTATTGATTTGGGTCTTTTCTCTTCTTTTTTTAGTTAGTTGGGCCAATGGCGTGTCAATTTTGTTTATTTTTTCAAAAAAACCAGCATCTCACTTGGCTGAATTTTTGTAATGTTTTTTTGGATTCAATCCTGTTAATTTCTTCTCTGGTTTTAATTATTTCTCTTCTCCTACTAGATTTGGGTTTGGTTTGCTGCAGTTTTTCTAGGTCCTTGAGGTGCGCTGAAAGCTCATTTATTTGGTACCTTTCCAATTTCTTGATATAGGCACCTATTGCTATAAATTTGCCTCTCAATACTGCTTTTGCTGTATCCCATAAGTTTTGATATGTTGTGTTGTTGTCTTCATTTACTTCCAGAAAGTTTTTGATTTCTCTTTTGATTTCTTGAATGACCCAGTGTTCATTCAGGAGCATGTTGTTCAGTCTCCATGTGTTTGCATACTTTCTGGGGTTTCCTGAGTTGCTAATTTCCAGCTTCATCCCGCTGTGGTCTGAGAAGCTGCATGGTATGATTCTAATTCTTTTAAATTTGCTGAGATTTGCTTTATGTCCTAGTATGTGATCAATCCTAGAGAAGGTTCCATGCGCTGCTGAGAAGAATGTGAAGTCTGTAGATGTAGGGTTGAAAGTTCTGTAGATATCTGTTAGATCCATTTGGGCAATAGTGTCAATTAAATCTGCTGTTTCCTTGTTGATCTTCTGTCCGGATGATCTGTCTATTTCTGAGAGTGGAGTATTGAAGTCCCCCAGTACTATTGTATTGGAATCTAAATCTCCCTTTAAGTCCCTTAACATATCTTTTAAATAGACCAGTGCCCTGTAATTAGGTGCATATACATTTATAATAGTTACATCTTCCTGTTGAATTGAACCCTTAATCATTATATAGTGTCCCTCTTTGTCTCTCTTAACAGTTTTTGTATTAAAGTTTATTTTGTCTGATATTAATATGGCTACACCTGGTTTTTTTTGGTTTCTGTTGGCATGGAATATCTTTTTCCAACCTTTCACTTTCAGTCTGCATGCCTCTTTGTTAGAGAGATGTGTTTCTTGTAGGCAACAAATAGTTGGGTTGTGTTCTGTGAGCCAGTCAGCTAAACGGTGTCTTTTAACTGAAGAATTCAGACCATTAATGTTCAATGTGACAATTGATACGTAGTGACTTTGCCCTGCCATTTTCCCGGAGATAATTTCTAGTATATGCTTTGAGCTTCCCATGCTCTTTTACTGGTAGGTGTTCTTCCTTTCCCTTCTTTCATATTGATGGCCGTGTTTCTGTGTTTCTGAGTGTAGCACATCTTTAAGTATCTTTTGCAGGGCCGGACGAGTGGCCACAAAGTCTTTCAATTTCTGTTTGCTATGAAAGGTCTTTATTTCACCTTCATTCACAAATGAGAGCTTGGCAGGATATAATATTCTGGGCTGGCAATTTTTCTCTCTTAGCACCTGTGCTATGTCTCGCCATTCCCTCCTAGCTTGTAGGGTTTCTGATGAGAAGTCAGCTGTAAGTCTGATTGGAGATCCTCTGAGAGTAATCTGACGTTTCTCTCTTGCACATTTTAGGATCTTTTCTTTATGTTTCACTGTGGTAAGTTTAATTACCACGTGTCGTGGTGAGGATCTCTTTTGGTCATGTTTATTGGGGGTTCTATGAGCTTCCTGTACTAGGATATCTCTGTCCTTCTCCAAACCTGGAAAGTTCTCTGCTAGTATCTCACTAAAAAGGCCTTCCAATCCTTTCTCTCTCTCCATGCCTTCAGGAACTCCTAGAACTCGAATGTTGGTTTTTTTAATAGTATCCTGTAGATTCCCAACAATATTTTTCAGGTTTCTAATTTCCTCTTCTTTTCTTTGGTTTGACTGTATGTTTTCCTGTGCTCTATCTTCTAAGTCCGATATTCTCTCTTCTGCTTCACCCATTCTGTTTTTAAGGCTTTCTAATGTGTTTGTCATTTGATCTATTGAGCTCTTCATTTCATTTTGATTTCTCTTGACTATTACACTTTCCTGTTCTACTAGTTTCTGAGTTTCATTTTGACTCTTCCTTAAAATTTCATTTTCACGAGAAAGATTTTCAATCTTGTCCATTAAGGATTTCTGTAGTTCAAGGATTTGCTTTTGAAAACTTCTAAATGTTCTTATCATAAATTTTTTGAAATCCGTATCTTGCATTTCTTCTATCTCATCATCTTCATACTCTTGGCTTGGGGTGATTTGCTTATTTGGAGGCATCATAGTGTCATCGTTGATCTTGCTCCCTCTATTTCTGTGTTTGTTACTCGGCATAGTTAATTCTTCTTGCGTCACTGTGCGCTTTTTTTTTTCTTTTTTTTTTTTTTTATACTGTGTCCGTGTTAAGTGGACTGCCTGCTGTTGGAGGAGCCTTGGAGGCTTGAGATGGGTGCGGCCTGAGAGCTCTGCCTGGTTCTTCCAGGTTAAGGGTGTGCAAAGGTGACACCCTCAGGTTATGCGTGGTAAATCTCTCTCTTTTTATTTATTTATTTATTTTATTTATTCAGGGGGTAAGTAACACTGCAGGGCAGGGCTGTGCAGAATTGATGGTATTTAGCTTCCAGTCTTTGGCTCCTCTGGACTCCCACTGGGTTGCCTAGGCTACTGAATTGTAGTGACTCAGTTCCTTAACTCTCCCCCACTGATATGTAAATCCAAAGAGGAGGCCTGCTCTTTGTCTCTTGGGAATTCTTCAAGTCTTGCAGCCTTGTAACCTTTGCAAGGTTAGGGGGAAGAGAAACCCCGAAGCTTTTTTTTTTCCTTCTTTCCGGTAGTGAGTTTGCTGCACTTTCCGGCCCCCCTCTAGATTCTGACCCCCGTTTCCCCACCAATGTCTCGGGTTATTGAGCTCACCTCCCCTTCCAGCGCCGATGTGTGGACTCGGAGCCCTGAGCGTCTCAAGTCTCCCCGCTGTTTTCTGTGTGGCGTGCACTCTCCTTGGAGCACTGTCGCGCAGACCCTGGGGCTTCTGCGGCTGGGTCCCGCGACTTTGCTTCCGTGCGGTGGGCGACCTTGTTCTCCCAGTAGGTCGTCCGATTCACGCCTGCTCCATTCAGAAGGGTTTCCCCTGCAATTTTTGTTTGGTTCTATTTTCTGCGGCTACCGTAACTCCCCTTTTATTAAACTAAATTTTCCCGGACTATCGGTGCGCGCCCTCACTATTCCGCCATCTTGGCTCCGCCCCTGCACATCTCTTCTAATGAAGAACTGGATTAAGGATTCCTCTGGGTTGCCTTTAGAAATCTCTCTTTTTTTTAAATAATAGGTAAAATCCAACAATTTTATGTAGTACAAGCAAGTGGTATTTATCCCACGTAAGCAAGGCTGTCAGCATTTTAAAAAATCAATAAATTGGACATACTACAAAAACTGCAAAAATGTTAAATGGTTACATCAACTTTTGTAAAAGATATTTGGCATAAAAAAACTGAGCAAACAAGAAACAGAAGAGAAATTCCTCATCTAGATAAAGAATATCTACCAAAACCAACTTTAATAGTGAAATTGGACAGTTTTCCCTTAAGTTGGGGAAAGGGGGAAGTGTCTTTTTCTCACCACTACTTTTCAATATTATGGTGGAATTACTAGACAGTGCAGTAACACAAAGAAAGGATACAAAATGCATACATATTGGGAAGGAAGACATAAAACTGCTAGCAAATGTCATTATTGCATGTATAGAAAATTCAAAAGTACATCATAAGTACCCCTGGAACAATGTTAGTGTAGCAAAGTGGCGAATTACATGTACAATTTAATTGTTGTTCCATGTATGGGTAAGAGCTAGGATTTGAAATTTAAAAACAAAATTAAGCATCATTTAAAATTGCATCAGGTTAAAAAGCAAATCCCAATCGGTGTCTTTTAACTGGACAGTTCAGGCCATTAACGTTCAATGTAACTAATGATAAGTGGTAACTTTGCCCTGCCATTTGCCAAAGATAAGTTCTAATATATGCTTTGAATTCCCTGTGATCTTTTGCTGTGAGGTTTCCTTCCTTTATCTTCTTTCATACTGATGACCGTGTTTCTGTGTTTCTGTGTGTAACACATCTTTAAGCATCTGTTGCAGGGCTGGACGAGTGGCGACAAATTCTTTCAATTTCTGTTTGTTATGAAACGTCTTTATTTCACCTTCATTCACAAATGATAGCTTTGCAGGATATAATATTATGGGCTGGCAGTTTTTCTCTCTTAGTACCTGGGCTATATCTCGCCATTCCCTTCTAGCTTGTAGAGTTTCTGATGAGAAGTCAGCAGTGAGTCTGATTGGAGATCCTCTGAAAGTAATCTGACGTTTCTCTCTTGCACATTTTAGGATCTTTTCTTTATGTTTCACTGTGGAGAGTTTAATTACAACGTGTCGTGGTGAGGATCTCTTTTGGTCGTGTTTATTAGGGGTTCTGTGAGCTTCCTGTACTAGGATTTCTCTGTCCTTCTCCAAACCTGGGAAATTTTCTGCTAATATCTCACTAAAAAGGCCTTCTAATCCTTTCTCCCTCTCCATGCCTTCAGGAACTCCTAGAACCCGAATGTTGGGTTTTTTAATAGTATCCTGAAGATTCCTGACAATATGTTTTAGATTTCTAATTTCCTCTTCTTTTCTTTGGTCTGACTGTATCCTTTCCTGTTCTCTCCCTTCTAAGTCCGATATTCTCTCTTCTGCTTCACCCATTCTGTTTGTAAGGCTCTCTATTGTGTTTTTCATTTGATCTATTGAATTCTTCACTTCAGTCACTATCACAGTTTCCTGTTGTACTAATTGTTTCGTTTCATTTTGATTCCTCCTTAATATTTCATTTTCACGAGAGAGATTTTCTATCTTGTCCATTAAGGCTTTATGTAGTTCAAGAATTTGTTTTTGAGAACTTCTTAATGTTCTTATCAATTTTTTGAGATCTGCTTCTTGCATTTCTTCTATGTCATCATCTTCATAATCTTGAATTGGGGTGTCTTTTTCATTTGAGGGCGTCATGGTGACTTCCTTGTTTTTATTACCTCGGTTTTTGCATTTGTTATTTGGCATATTGGAGATATTTGGTTTCTTCACTGTGGTGCTTTTTCTTGTTATACTATGACTCTAGATTAAGTGGACTATCTGTTTTTGATGGAGCCTTAGGGCTTGAGATGGGTGTGGCCTGAGAGCTCTGTTTGGTGTCCCAAAGGTGACACTCCCAGGTTAGGCGTGGTAAATCTCTCTTTCTCTCTCTTTCTTTTTTTGATTCAAAAGGGAAGTAATTCCGCACAGCTGAACGAAGTTGGAGGTAGTTAGCAGGCAAATGATATACCCACAGGAGCCAGAGATCGGAAGCTCTTTCCCAAGGACCACACAGGGAATCTGTTTGGCCCTCAGAGTGGGTTCAAATTCTCCTTCAGTCTCCCACTGGGTTGCCAAAGTTACGGAATTGTAGCGTCTCTGGAGAGTACTCAGGTGAATTCCGTGAGTTCTCTCCCCCACCGTCTCTTTTTTCACAGTCTCAGTTCAGTAGCACCACAAATTTACTAGGTCCTAATCTCCTGTTAATTCGCCCCGCCCAGAGTCAGGGTTTTCTGCTAGGCTCAGGGCCGGTGCAGACCTGAGGTCGCTCTGCTTATGACGTATGTCCAAGATGGCGCCTGCTCTTTGTCTTGCTCGCCCTTGAGAGGTGAGCAGAGAGAGAGAAACCCGTGTCCGTACCAGTCACCTTTTTTTTTTTTCTCTCTCTCTCTCTCTTCCAGTTAGCCTGGTGAACTTTCCCCCCCCCGGGGGGTCGTTCCCTCTAGTCTCCTCTCTCTGCTTGCCTGCCGGTGTCTCGGGCTATTGAGGTTCGGCTCACCTTGCGTTCCAGCGCTGGTGTGTTGAGTCTGCCGCTGGTGTCCCGAACTGTGGGCTCCCACGCTCTCCACACAGGTCCGCTGTGAATCACGCGTTCTGGAAGAGTTTCTTCTGCTGTTTCCTCCCCTACTCTTCCTTGAACCTGCAGTATCTCCACTTTTATTAAACTATCTCTCCCCGGACTATCAGTGTGCTCCCTTCCTATTCCGCCATCTTGCCTCTCCCCTAAAATGCAACTTTTGTATTGCTATGGCTTTCCCCCACAACCTCCCTCCCTCCAGTGGCCCTCCCCTCTCCCACTCCCTCTCCCATCCTGCCCTTCATCACGTTTCATTTTCAATTACCTTCATATACTGAAGATCAACTTAGTATATACTAAGCAGGAATTTCAACAGGCTGCACTCACACAACCGAACCAGGTATAGGGTATTGTTCGACTAGTAGTGTTGTTTTTGAGTTTCATAGTTAAACACATTAAGGACAGAGATCCTATGTGGGGAGCATGAACCCAGTGACTCCCATTGTTGATTTAACAATTGGCACTCTTGTTTATGATGTCAGCAATCACCCGAGACTCTTGCTATGAGCTGTCTAGGCTATGGAAGCCCCTTGAGTTCACCAACTCTGAATTTGCTTAGTCAAGGCCGTATCACAGTGGAGGTTCCTTCCTCCCTTCAGAGAAAGGCGCCCCTCTCCTTGATGGCCTGATCCTTCTGCTGGGGTCTTGTTCACCAGGATCTTTCATATAGATTGTTTTTTGCCACCATGTCATCATGGCTTTCCATGCCTGTGAGACTCTCATGGACCTTTTAGTCAGATCCAAATGTCCCAAGGGTTGATTCTGAGGCCGGAGTGCTGTTTTGGGCATTTGCCATTCTATGAGTTTGCTATGTGTCCTGCGTCCCCTGCAGGATCATTCTCTCCCTTTTGATTCTATCTTTCATTATTTGCTTACACTGGTCTTATTTGTGTAATCTCTTTGACACTTACCCTATCTTTTTGATCAGTTGTGTATTTATACTTATCACTTTACCAAGTGTACTGGCATTGGTACCTGCCTCCTTGGTAAGGTTGAGTTGAAATCCCCTGGCACATTTCTAGTTCCACCATTGGAGGTAGGTCTGAGTGAGTATGTGCCGTCCTATATATCTCCTCCCTCTCTTATTCCCACTCCTATGTTTCACAGAGATCAATTTTCTGTTAATTTTTAAACGCTTAAGAATGTTTGCGCATTGATTGCAGAGTTCAACCAGTGGTCTTGTGTAGAGCAAACAGAGCAACAACAAGAACAACAACAACAAAAATACTAAAGGAACAAAATAGTAAGTTGTTCCTCAACAGTCTAGACAAGGGCTGCTCATGTCATTGTCTCTCATAGTGTCCATTTCACTTCAATTGGTATCATTTTAGGTGCTTGTTTTGTACATTTTGGACTGGCTTATTTCACTCAGCATTATGTTTTCCAGCTTCTTCCATTTTGTTGTAAGTGCCCGGATTTCATTGTTTTTTACTACTGTATAGTGTTCCATAGAGTACATATCCCATAGTTTCTTTATCCAGTCATCCGTTGATGGACATTTAGGTTGATTCCATGTCTTAGCTATTGTGAATTGAGCTGCAACAAATATTGAGGTGCAAATGGCTTTTTTCACTCCTTTAATTCCATTTGGGTATATTCCAAGGAGTGGGATGGCTGGGTCCTGTGGCAGTGCTATATTCAGGTTTCTGAGGATTCTCCAGACTGACTTCCATAGTGGCTTCACCAGTTTGCATTCCCACCAACAGTGGATTAGTGTCCCTTTTTCCCCACATCCTCGCCAGCATCTGTTGTTGGTTGATTTCTGTATGTGAGCCAATCTAACTGGAGTGAGGTGGTATCTCATTGTGGTTTTGATCTGCATTTCCCTGATGGCTAGGGATCCTGAACCTTTTTTCATCTGTCTGTTGGCCATTTGGATTTCCTCTTTTGAAAAATGTCTGTTAAGGTCCTTGGCCCATTTTTTTTTGGGTTGTTTTGATTCTGAGGTGTTTTTTGATCATTGTGTAGATTCTAGTTGTTAATCCTTTATCTGTTGTGTGGTTTGCGAATAACGTCTCCCATTCTGTTGGTTGCCTCTTCACTTTAATGTTTCCTTTGCTGTTAAGAAACTCTTAAATTTGAGGTAATCCCATTTGTTTATTTTATTTTTGATTACCCGTGCCTGTGGGGTCTTCTCCAGGAATTCTTCGCTTCGCCTATTCCGATATCTTGAAGGGTTTCCCCTATGCTCTCGATTAGTTTCATGGTGTCGTGGCGCATCTCTAGTTCTTTGACCCATGTTGAGTGGATTTTTGTATAAGGTGTAAGGTAGGGGTCTTGCTTCATACTGTGACATGTGGACATCCAGTTTTCCCAGCACCATTTGTTGAAGAGGCTGTCCTTGTTCCAGGGGTTGGTTTAGGTCCTTTGTCGAATATGAGTTGGTTATAGATGTTTGGATTGATCTCCGGTGTTTCTATTCTGTTCCATTGGTCTACCCATCTGTTTTTGTACCAGTACCAGGATGTTTTGATTATAACTGCCCTGTAGTATGTCTTGAAGTCTGGAATTGTGATGCCTCCGGCCTTGTTTTTATTGTTAAGGATTGCTTTAGCTATTCTTTGTCACCTGTTTCTCCATATGAATTTCAGCATCGTTTTTTCTAGGTCTTTGAAGAATGACTTTGGTATTTTGATTGGTATTGGATTGAATTTGTAAATTGCTTTTGGGAGAATGGACATTTTGTCTCTCTTTTTTTTTTTTTTTGAAAGCCTGCATTGCTGATTTTAATCAGAAAAGGAAATTAAGGCCAGTTGGTGACTACATGGGTCAGGTGTGTCCCAAAGGAAGGTGTTGGACTAAGATGGAGTTTTAGCAGCAATGTAGCCAGGGACTCCTTGGAAGAAGCTGAACAGCGTAAAGAACTCAGCAGAAGCTCACAGAGATACTGTTTGCAAACCCCAAGCTCTTCTAATAGGTTTCTCCTTGTGTCCTCTGATAATGTTGGGATGTCTCCTCAGTCCAAGACTCCCAGATTGGAGCCACTATTTTAGAGCATGTGTGGAAAACCCAAGGCAAGTAGAGCTTTGAGATAATGATAAGAACCCATATATGTTTAGAACACATTTTAACTCGGGCTACTTCTGGGCAGGTTATTGGCCTGAAGTCTGGGCGGGTGAAGACTGCAGAGAGAATAGTGTAGGGTGCTCTGACTGAACCCAGTCATTGACACTAGGTTGGCCCTGGATGGTGGTTTATCAGGCTGCTTCCCCAAGAGTGTGGAAATGTGGCAGCTTCCTGATTTAGTCCTCATCTTGCGTACTTGTTCCCTAGGTCTCTGGTCCCATTTCCTGTGCTAGGGTTTGGATTGGGCCCTAACCCCTCTCCTGGCTTATTGGAGGCCCCAGTCCCTCACAATTCCTGCTTCTGATTCTTTTTACAAAGCTGAAAATGACTCTGTCTGCTTTAAGACACACATACCAAAAACCAACCCCCTCTAGAAGTTCTACCTCCCAAGTTCCACATTGCAGTCTCAAGTGAGGCTCTTTAGGTAGCAGACTTTCTTTCTTTTTTTTTTTAATTTATTTAATGAATATAAGTTTCCAAAGTACAAATAATGGATTACAATGGCTTCCCCCCCATACCGTCCCTCCCACCCACAACCCTCCCCTTTCCCACTCCCTCTCCCCTTCCATTCACATCAAGATTCATTTTCGATTATCTTAATATACAGAAGATCAGCTTAGTATACATTAAGTAAGGATTTCAACAGTTTGCTCCCACACAGAAACATAAAGTGAAAAATAATAGATGATTTTTTTTAATGATGATGAAATCAGATCAGACCTATTGTCATGTTTAATCCCAGTGAGAGTCAAGTTGGGAGTTGATAGTTTCTTTTTTTTTTTTTTTTTTTTTTACAGAGGATCAGTTTAGTATACATTAGTAAAGATTTCAACAGTTTGCACTCCCATAGAAACACAAAGTGAAATATACTGTTTCAGTACTCGTTATAGCATTAAATCTCAATGCACAGCACATTAAGGACAGAGATCCTACATGAGGAGTAAGTGCACAGTGACTCCTGTTGTTGACTTTACCAATTGACACTCCTGTCTATGGCATCAGTAATCTCCCTATGCACCAGTCATGAGTTCCCAAGGCTATGGAAGCCCTCTGAGTTCTCCGATTCTTATCTTGTTTAGACAAGGTCATAGTCAAAGTGGAGGTTCTCTCCTCCCTTCAGAGAAAGGTACCTCCTTCTTTGAAGACCTGTTCTTTCCACTGGGATCTCACTCACAGAGATCTTTTTGCCAGAGTGTCTTGGCTTTCCATGCCTGAAATACTCTCATGGGCTTTTCAGCCAGATCCGAATGCCTTTAGGGCTTATTCTGAGGCCAGAGTGCTATTTAGGACATCTGCCATTCTATGAGTCTGCTGAGTATCTCACTTCCCATGTTGGATCACTCTCCCCTTTATTTATTCTATCGGTTAATGTTAGCAGGTACTAGACTTGCTTATGTGCTCCCTTTGACTCTTAGTCCTTTCATTATGATCAATTGTGAACTGAAATTGATCACTTGGAATAGTGAGATGGCATTGGTACATGCCACCTTGATGGGATTAAATTGGAGTACCCTGGTATGTTTCTAACTCTACCATTTGGGGCAAGTCAGCTTGAGCATGTCCCAAATTATACATCTCTTCCCTCTCTTATTCCCACTCTTATGTTTAACAGGGATCACATTTCAGTTAAATTTCAACACTTAAGAATAACTGTGAATTAATTACAGAATTAAACCAGTCATATTAAGTAGAACAGACAAAGAAACTACTAAGAGGGATAATGTATTAAGTTGTTCATTAACAGTCAGGGCTATGCTGACCAAGTCACCATTTCCCATAGTGTCCATTCCACTTCAACAGGTTTCCTTTTTGGTGTTCAGTCAGTTGTCACCGATCAGGGAGAACATATGGTATTTGTCCCTTTGGGACTGGCTTACTTCACTCAGCATGATGTGTTCCAGATTCCTCCATTTTGTTGCAAATGACTGGATTTCGTTGTTTCTTACTGCGGTATAGTATTCTAAAGAGTACATATCCCATAATTTCTTTATCCAGTCTACCGTTGATGGGCATTTAGGTTGGTTCCAGGTCTTAGCTACTGTGAATTGTGCTGCAATAAACATTAGGCTGCAGACTGCTTTTTTGTTTGCCAATTTAAATTCCTTTGGGTAAATTCCAAGGAGTGGGATGGCTGGGTCGAACGGTAGGGTTATCTTCAGGTTCCTGAGGGATCTCCAGACTGACTTCCATAGTGGCTTGACCAGCTTGCATTCCCACCAACAGTGGGTTAGTGTCCCTTTTTCCCCACATCCTCGCCAGCATCTGTTGTTGGTGGATTTCTGAATGTGAGCCATTCTAACAGGGGTGAGGTGGAACCTCAATGTGGTTTTGATTTGCATTTCCCTGATTGCTAGTGACCTTGAACATTTTTTCATGTGCCTGTTGGCCATTTGGATTTCCTCTTTTGAAAAATGTCTATTGAGGTCCTTGGCCCATCTCTCAAGTGGGTTGTTGGTTTTGTTTTTGTGGAGTTTCTTGATCTCTTTGTAGATTCTGGTTATTAACCCTTTATCTGTTGCATAGTTTGCAAATATTTTTTCCCATCCTGTCGGTTGTCTCTTCACTCTCCTGACTGTTTCTTTTGCAGTACAGAAACTTCTCAATTTGATGCAATCCCAATAGTTAATTTTGGCTTTGACTGCCTGTGCCTCCCGGGTCTTTTCCAGAAACTCTTTGCCTGTGCCAATATCTTGAAGGGTTTCTCCAATGTTCTCTAGTAACTTGATGGTGTCAGGTCGTAGATTTAGGTCTTTAATCCATGTTGAGTGGATTTTTGTGTAAGGTGTAAGGTAGGGGTCTTGCTTCATGATTCTGCACGTGGAAATCCAATTTTCCCAGCACCATTTATTGAATAGACTGTCCTTGCTCCAGGAATTAGTTTTAGATCCTTGATCAAATATAAGTTGGCTGTAGATGTTTGGGTTGATTTCTGGTGTTTCAATTCTGTTCCATTGGTCTATCCATCTGTTTCTGTACCAGTACCAGGCTGTTTTGATTACAACTGCCCTGTAGTATGTCCTGAAATCTGGTATTGTGATGCCTCCGGCTTTGTTTTTGTTGTACAAGATTGCTTTAGCTATTCGAGGTCTCTTGTGCCTCCATATAAATTTCAGCACCAAATTTTCCAGATCTGAGAAGAAGGTCTTCGGTATCTTGATTGGTATTGCATTGAATTTATAAATTACTTTTGGGAGAATGGACATTTTGATGATATTGATTCTTCCAATCCATGAACATGGCAGGTTTTTCCATTTTTTTGTGTCATCTTCTATTTCTTTCTTTAGTGTTTTGTAATTTTCATCATAGAGGTCTTTGACATCCTTGGTTAAATTTATCCCAAGGTATTTGATTGTTTTTGTGGCTATCGTGAATGGGATTGATCTTAGTAGTTCTGCCTCGGCCCTGGCATCATCTGTGTATACAAAGGCTGTTGATTTCTGAGCGTTGACTTTGTATCCTGCTACTTTACCAAACTCTTCTATGAGTTCCAGTAGTCTCTTATAGGAGTTTATCGGGTCCCCTATCTATAGTATCATGTCATCTGCAAATAGGGATAGTTTAGCTTCCTCCTTTCCCATTTGTATCCCTTTAATTTCTTTTTCTTGCCTGATGGCTCTGGCTAACACTTCTAGGACTATATTGAATAGCAATGGTGAGAGTGGGCATCCCTGTCTGGTGCCAGTTTTCAATGGAAATGCCTCCAACTTTTCCCCATTCAATATGATGCTGGCCTTTGGTTTATCATAGACTGCCTTAATTGTGTTGAGGAATGTTCCTTCTAACCCCAATTTGCTTAGGGTTTTCATCGTGAAAGGGTGTTGTATTTTGTCAAATGCTTTCTCTGCATCTATTGAGATAACCATATGATTTTTGTTTCTCAATTTATTAATGTGATGTATCACATTGATTGACTTTCGAATATTGAACCATCCCTGCATACCAGGGATAAATCCCACTTGGTCCGGGTGAATGATCTTTGTGATGTGCAGTTGGATTCGGTTTGCCAGAATTTTGTTGAGTATTTTTGCATCTGTGTTCATCAGGGAGATAGGTCTGTAGTTTTCTTTCTCTGTTGTGTCTTTTCCGGGCTTAGGAATTAAGGTGATATTGGCTTCATAAAAGAATTTGGGAGGATTCCCTCTCTTTCAATTGTTTTGAATAATTTGAGAAGAACTGGGGTTAGTTGTTCTCTAAATGTCTGGTAGAATTCGGCAGTGAAGGCATCCGGTCCTGGGCTCCTCTTTTTCGGTAGTGCGTTTATTACTGATTCAATTTCTTCCATAGTTATGGGTCTGTTTAGATTTTCTATATCTTCACGTCTCAGTTTAGGAAGGTTGTATTTGTCCAGGAATCTATCCATTTCTTCCAGCTTCCCCAATTTGTTAGCATACATCTCTTTGTAGTAGTTTCTGATGATTCTTTTTATTTCTGTTGTGTCTGTTGTTACATTTCTATTACTATCTTTGATTTTATGGATTTGGGTCTTCTTTGTCCTTTTTTGGTTAGTTGGGCCAATGGTGTGTCGATTTTGTTTATTTTTTTTTCAAAGAACCAGCTCCTGGTTTTGTTGAACTTTTGTATTGTTTTTTTTTTGTTTGTTTCAATTCTGTTTATTTGTTCTCTGATCTTTAGTATTTCTTTCCTCCTTTTGGATTTGGGCTTGATTTGCTGCTGTTTTTCTAGATCCTTGAAATGCATGGAGAGTTCATTTGTTTGGTTCCTTTCCAGCTTCTTGATGTAGGCACCAATTGCTATAAACTTTCCTCTTAGCACTGCTTTTGCTGTGTTCCACAGGTTTTGATAGTTGTGTTATCATTTTCTTTTGTTTCTAGAAATCTTTTGATTTCTCTTTTAATTTCTTCGATGACCCACTGTTTATTTAGGATCATGTTGTTCATTCTCCATATATTTGCATATGGTGTAGAGATTCTTGGGTTGTTGATTTCAAGTTTCACTGCGCTATGGTCTGAGAAGGTGCATGCTATAGTTTCAATTTTTTTGAATTTGTTGAGGCTCCCTTTATAGCCTAGTATATGGTCAATCCTAGAGAATTTTCCATGTACTGGGGAGAAATATGTGAACTCTGTGTCTGTGGGGTGGAAGGTTCTGAAGATATCTATTAGGTCTATTTGGTCTATGGCATCAATTAGCTCAGTTGTTTCCTTGTTGAATTTCTGTCTGGTTGATCTGTCCATTGGTGAGAGTGGGGTGTTGAAGTCCCCTCTTACTATTGTATTTGAGTCTATATCTCCCTTTAAATCCTTTAGTAATTCTTTCAGGTAGCCAGGCACCCTGTAATTAGGTGCGTATACATTTATAATAGTAATGTCTTCCTGTTGGATAGATCCTTTAATCATTATATAGTGCCCTTCTCTGTCTCTTTTAATAGTTTTTATGTTAAAGTCTATTTTGTCTGATATTAGGATGGCTACACCAGCTCTTTTTGATTTCTATTAGCTTAGAGTATCTTTTTCCATCCTTTCACTTTCAGTCTGCGTGCATCTTTGCTGATGAGGTGTGTCTCCAGAATATAGATGGATTCTCTTTTTTGATCCAATCAGCTAGTCTGTGTCCTTTGGTAGTAGAATTAAGACCATTCACATTCAATGTGATTACTGTTAAGTACTGTCTTTCCCCTTCATGTTTCCTGAAACGAGCTGTTTGTGTATTTTGAACTTTGTGGTTACTCTACATTCGCTTATTTTTGCAGTGAAGTTCTTGTTTTTGTATTTCTGTGTGCAGCACATCTTTGAGCAAGTATTGTAGGGTTGGACGCGTGGATACAAATTCTTTCAGTTTCTGTTTGTCATGGAAGATCTTTATTTTGCCTTCATTCATAAATGATAGCTTTGCAGGATATAGTATTCAAGGTTGGCATTGTTTGTCTTTTAAAACTTGAAATATATCATGCCATTGTCTCCTTGCCTGTAGTGTTTGCGATGAGAAGTCTGGGGTGAGTCTGATTGACTTACCCCTGAATGTGATTTGTTGCTTTTCTCTGGCACATTTTAGGATTTTTTCTTTGTGTGTCACTGAACTGAGTGTTGCCACAATGTGTCATGGTGAATTTCTCTTCTGGTCTACTCTGTCTGGAGTCCTGGCTATCTGTTGTATTTGTGTGTTGTTATCCAGCTGCCTTTGTTTGAAGTTTTCTGATATTATTTCATTGAAGACACCTTCCAATCCATTCTCTCTTTCCACCCCCTCCCTCAGGGACTCCTATTATCCGAACATTACACCGTTTCATTGAATCTTGTAGGTCTCTGACCGTATTTTTTAATTTTTTAATTTCTTCTTCCTGCGTTTGAACTGACTGTATTATTTCAGGAAGTTTGTCTTTGAATTCTGATATTCGGTCTTCCGTTTCATCTGTTCTATTTCCGAGGGATTCCACGGTGTTTTTTATATGGTCAATTGAGTTTTTCAGTTCTAGTATTTCATTCTGGCTTCTCTTTAGGATCTCTAATCCTTGGGCTTGTTTTTCATTCAGTTCTTGACACTGTTCCTCATTATTTCTAAGTATTCTGATTATTAATTTTCTGAATTCTTTTTCTGGCATGGTTTCAACTTCTTCTTCTTCAGCCTCTGTTATGGTTGGTTTAGCCTGCTCCATTGGCAAGTTTATATGTTCTTCTATATTCTGATTGTGGGTTTTTGTTTTGTTTTTTAGCATTCCATCTGGGTAGTTTTTCAGGTTGATTTCCCTCTGCTATTGGCTGCTGTGAGTCTGTACCAATATCCAGTGTAAGCAGGCTGCTCTACACAGCCCAAACGTAAACAGACAGGATGGCTGCTCTCTGCACGCTGCAGCTCTGGATCCTGCACTCCCCCACCCCCCGCAGGCACTATTCAATTTTTTTTCCTTGTAACTTGAGTAGACGGGCATCAGGGCTTTGAGTTGCTCTCCCTCGATTCCCGCCCCTGTGCAAGAAGTGTCCCGTCACTCTGCTCCACCTTTGGGCTCCACCTCCAAAGGTTAGTGTGGAGGCAAAGACAGTTCTCCTTTAAGCCCGAATATAAACAGACAAAATGGCTGCTTCCCGCCCACTGCAGCTCCAAGGAGGCGCCAAGAGATACTGGCTTACTCAGTCTCTCAATTAGTACCCCTGAATCACACACTCTTTCCGCAGGCACCACTCACTCTGTTCTGTTTTCTATTTCCTCCCCCACTCAGTCGTGTGTGTCTAAGTGTCCATCCCAGGGTGGGATGGGGGCAGGGCGGCGGCGGCTATTGCCGCTGTGCTGGGCGAGCGCCCCATCTCACCTCAGCTTCTAGCATAGGTGCATACACACTCCTGCTGGTGTCCTGCGCCTCAGGCATCCGTGTCCTCCTCGCGTGTCCACCCTATCTCCCCAGTTTCAGGAAGGGCTTCTCGTTCCTTAAAAGCTACAAATTCTCACCCCTCTTTGAACCTTCCCTTACCGGACCTTCGGTGTGCTCCCTCCCTATTCCGCCATCTTCTCCCAGGTCACATATACATTTCAAAAGATGAATGATCACAAATAAAATTTACCTCAATTTCACATAAGACAAACAATGTGGATGTAAAAATGTCAGCACTTCAAGAAAACATGTCTTGATCACAAAAGCATGGTTTAAAATATCCTCTTTTTGGCCGGTGCTGTGGCTCAATAGGCTAATCCTCTGCCTGCGGCACCGGCACATTGGGTTCTAGTCCTGGTCGCTCCTCTTCCTGTCCAGCTCTCTGCTGTGGCCCAGGAGTGCAGTGGAGGATGTACAAGTCCTTGGGCCCTGCACCCACATGGGAGGCCAGGAGAAGCACCTGGCTCCTGGCTTCGGATCAGTGCAGTGCGCCAGCCGTGGTAGCCATTGGGGGTGGTGAACCAATGGAAAAAAGGAAGACCTTTCTCTCTCTCACTGTCCACTCTACCTGTCAAAAAAAATCCTCTTTTTAAGGGCTAGTGTTGTCACATAGCAGGTCAAGCCCCTGCCTGCAACACAGTCAACCCATATGGGGTGCAGGTTTGAGTCCTAGTTGCTTCATCAGTTCCTGGATAAAGGCCTAGGAAAAGCAGCAGAAGATGGCCCAGGTATTTGGGTCCCCACAACCCACAAAGGAGACCCTGATGTAGCTCCTGGTTTCTGGCTTTTGCCTGGCCCATCCCTGGCCACTATAGCCATCTGGGGAGTGAACCAGCAGACAGATTCATATTCATTCATTCATTCATTCTCTCTCTTTCTCTAATAAAAAAGGAAAAACTTAAAAATCCTTTTTTCCTTCTCTCTGCCCTTCTCCACCTGTTGCTGTTGAGACATATGAGGATCCCCGAAAATGCTTCCTTGATGAGCTGCAAACATGGGACCTGAAAATGGATTTCTTTTGTTATCTGGAGATCTCCTGTCTTTGACACCCTTGAAATCTTGGTTCTTGCTGGTTAAGTGTGTGATATCAGAGCTATTTAATAAGAGAGAAGGTTAAGGTACAGAACTTCCTGGGCAGGAGTAAAAGATTAAGGAACAAAGCATATCTTGGATTAGGATTTACAATGAAGAAAACCAGGGCATAATAATGGCATTCTCATGTTGTTGGCTGTGAAACCTGCCACTGAGTTCTACTGATCCAGATTTGAAAGTTGTCCAAATAGTAGCTTATTAGAAAGAAGTTGTCAGTTGGAAGCTACAGGCTGAGTCTGTTCCACAGAGCTGTTTTAAATAGCCAACACAGTGCGGACAATCTATATTTGAGTTGATCTCTAATGTTAAAGAATCCATGGATTTCTGTCAACATTTTGAGTTTGGCCCTATACTGGAAAATACTGTGCAATATTCCAGCCCCAGGACCCACAATCCAACTCCAAAACCCTCATCAGCCCTTGAGTATCAGTCTTCTGCCATGGAACAGACATATCCCTTCCCAGTTCACCAAGTATCCCACCCTGTTTGATTCCCTAATTTATGGTACTTGTGTGGCCTTGTCCTCATCTTCAGCATTTGAATTTGTAACTCTGATCAATTTAAAGGCTCTTAAGAGAGATGTAAATATTATACAAAAGCAGATTCATAAGATGAGCTTGCATATACACATCACCAAGATTCAATAGTCTGCATTATATGCCAATCATTATTCCATTAGCAAACTCATCCATTCTCCAGCATACCTGACTCCAACCATATATTTTGCAGCAAATAAGACATTGCATCACTTCTTCACCAAATACATCAAGGTTTACTTTTAAAACAAAAACAATTTCATGAACATGGATACATTATTAGCACAGCCAAAATGTATACAAGTTTTAGTATCATCTGACATCCCATTTGTTCACCAAAAAATAAGCATTTCCTCTCCATATGATTCACTTACTTTGACTGACTTCCTCTTTCTTTGAGGATAAAAAAGAAAGGTGGACCACTGTTCTGAGAAAGAAGATTGGAGAATATAATGATGCGTAGGACATTCTTATCTGCAATCAACAGTGCAGAGATGAACTTCTTATGTCTGTGCAAAACTTCATCCACTTACTGTTCCAATAATCTGAAACACGCCTGATCTCATTTGAGTTCTAGAACAGCTTTGTATTAATATATCACAGTGATGTTCTAATGATTTCAAAATCACAGAACAGAGTGGACCCATGTCTTCTTCACAGCTACAAATGTAGTAGTAGACCTGGGAGAGAAACCCAACCCACCTCTGCTGGCCCCCAATGTTCAAGATTTAACCAGTAACTGACTGTCTCCCTGATTTTTCCCATGCTTTCAACTAGGAAGAACCAAAGAGTCAAATCTGCTCCTCATCCAATCATATCTGTTGCTTCTAAATATACTTCCCATGTCCTCACATGTCCAATCTCCAATGGAGGCACATCCCAAAATTCTACTTTGTTGGATACGTGGGATGTCTTAGAGGTAAAAGCACAATGTTTGTGATCTTAACTACATAAAATTAGTAAAGGAATGGAAATAGCATTTTGGATGCCCATATCCCATTCCATAGCACCTGTGTTTGAGTCCTGCCCTGTTTCATACACAGCTTCCTGCTAACAGTCCCCTGGGGATACAGCAGATAATGGCTCAAGAACTGAGGACCCTGTTCACCACATGGCAGACCCAGAATGAGTTTAGGCTCCTGATTTCTGCTTGGTACAGTCTCATCAGCCTCCAGTTTTGGGGCAGTGAACCAGTGGACAGCAGATATCTGCCATTTCATCTCTGCCTGCCCCTCCCCCTCTCTCCTTCTTGCTCTGTTTCTTTTCCTCTTCCACACCCTCTCTGTCATGCAAATTAAGAAGTACACTTAGGTAAATCTATAAAGAGAATAAAGAATAGTGTTAGAGGCACTCAAAGACATGAGTGGAGAATGGAGTGCTAGCATGTTTTGGATCCAGAGATATCAGAAAAAAACTGGCAGAATGATGTCTTTCCAGAATTATCAGCTTTGGAAAGACTTCCTGTTACCACTATAGAGTCAACAATTAAAATTACCAGGTCAGAACCTCAGAATCAATTGTATATTTTGTCTACTTGCTGAATCTGACCTATTTTAAAAGCCTAGATCACATTTTGATTAACCTTGTATATTAGCTGGGCACACAGAGGCTCCCCTTATGAGCCTTAACATAAACAGAGTCTCTAAGTTTGGTTTCTGGAGCCTTGCCTGAGGCCACCCATCTGGTGGGTGAGGCCATCCACAATATGTCAAGCCATCCGGTTCCCCATTCAAGGACAAGTGTGGAATAAACTGATGGCCATGTGGGAAGCATGAAGTTTGATGGGCTTGGCGCTCTGTTTCATCTGTCTATGGAATGAGGTGATGCTGGCCTCATAGGAGAATTTTGGGAGGACCCCCTGCTTTTTAAATTTTTCTCACTTTTAAAAGATTTGGAATTAGTTTTTCTTTAATGTTTGGTAGAATTCAGCAGGGAAGACTTCAACTCCTGGGCTTTTCTTTGTTGGGACTGTCTTTATTACTGATTTAATCTACATCTTGGTTATTGGCCTATTTAGGTTTTCTATATTTTCATTTTAGTCAATATAATACTGGAACTTCAGTTCAAAGCAATTATGCAAGACAAAGAAATAAAAGGCACCCAAATCAGACATAAAGAATTAATAGTGTCTGTTTTCAGGTGACATGAGCTTACATAAAGCTGAAATACATAATCCTGAAAACCCCAAAGTACACTGATAATTAGTAACCTAATTCAGCAAAATATCAACTTGCATAATTAACATGCAAGTATCAGTTGCATTTCTATACATCAACAATTTGCCTGAAAATAGAATTCAGAAATAAATTTTATTTATGATAGAAGAATAAAGTGCTCAGGAATAAATAATTTTCACCATACAGGTGAAAGATCAATTATAAAACAATAAATAAATTGAATATACATAAATAAATGAATAAATGGACATTCCCAGTACAATAATCATAATAATTTGTGTAAAAATGTCTGCACACCAGTGGAAAGAACAGGTCTTCAAAGAAGGAGGTACCTTTCTCTGAAGGGAGGAGAGAACCTCCACTTTGACTATGACCTTGTCTAAACAAGATAAGAATCGGAGAACTCAGAGGGCTTCCATAGCCTTGGAAACTCATGACCGGAGCATAGGGAGACTACTGATGCCATAGACAGGAGTGTCAATTTGTAAAGTCAACAACAGGAGTCACTGTGCACTTACTCCTCATGTAGGATCTCTGTCCTTAATGTGCTGTGTATTGAGATTTAATGCTATAACGAGTACTCAAACAATATATTTCACTTTGTGTTTTCATGGGAGTGCAAACTGTTGAAATCTTTACTTAATGTATACTAAACTGATCCTCTGTAAAAAAAAAAGAAAGAAAGAAAGAAAGAAAGAAAGAAAGAAAGAAAGAAAGAAAGAAAGAAATTATCAACTCCCAACTTGACTCTCACTGGGATTAAACATGACAATAGGTCTGATCTGATTTCATCATCACTTAAAAAAAATCATCTATTATTTTTCACTTTATGTTTCTGTGTGAGAGCAAACTGTTGAAATCCTTACTTAATGTATACTAAGCTGATCTTCTGTATATTAAGATAATCGAAAATGAATCTTGATGTGAATGGAAGGGGAGAGGGAGTGGGAAAGGGGAGGGTAGTGGGTGGGAGGGACGGTATGTGGGGGAAGCCATTGTAATCCATAAATCGTACTTTGGAAATTTATATTCATTAAATAAAAGTTAAAAAAATGTCTGCACAACCACAAACCATGTATAGAGCAAATGAATTACTTAGTAAAATTAAAAAAAAATTTTTTTTGACAGGCAGAGTGGACAGTGAGAGAGAGAGACAGAGAGAAAGGTCTTCCTTTTGCCATTGGTTCAGCCTCCAATGGCCGCCACGACTGGCACACAGCGGCCGGCGCACCACGCTGATCCAATGGCAGGAGCCAGGTACTTATCCTGGTCTCCCATGGGGTGCAGGGCCCAAGCACTTGGGCCATCCTCCACTGCACTCCCGGGCCACAGCAGAGAGCTGGCCTGGAAGAGGGGCAACCGGGACAGAATCCGGTGCCCCAACTGGGACTAGAACCCGGTGTGCCGGTGCCACAAGGTGGAGGATTAGCCTAGTGAGCCGTGGCGCCGGCCTACTTAGTAAAATTATAATGGGATTGTTCACAAAAACAGAAATAATTAACTGAAAATTTGTACAGAACATCCAAAAACCCCTAAAGGCCAAGCAATGCTGGAGGTGTCACACTTTGTGATTTCCAGTTCTACGTTATCATAATCAAAACATGGTATGACATCAAAATGGACACACAAGCAAGTGGAACACTGAAGAAAGCAATAAATAACCAACAAACATGTGGTCAACTATTCTTCAACAAGGGTTCCATGAATACACGATGAAGACAGTCGTTTTGATAAACTGTGGAGGAAAAAACTCAATGCACAACCTACAAAAACCAACCACCTAATAAAGAAGGAAGCTGGATCTTTATACCATATGCAAACACAAGTCAAGAAGCATTCAATAGAGAAATGTAGTGCCAGAAACCACAAAACATTCAGGAGAGAAAATAGGGATAGGATGCCATGACATTGCTCCTAACAAAATCAGAACATGACACTAAAAACACTGACCAAAACAAAAGTGGGAATAAGTTAAAAAGTTTCTGCACAAAAAAAGGCAAAAAAGTTAATACAGTGAGTATGCACCATACAGGATGTAGGAAATGTTTGAAAGTTTTATTGCATAGTGGTTTAATATGTAAAATACCTGAACTCATAGAACACATTGGGTAAAAGTAACAAAAAAAGTGGCAAAGAACCTGAAAAAACCCTAAAAATGATTTAAATTCACATGAAAGGCTTCTTTTTTCAATTTAATAAATATAAATTTACAAAGTGCAACTTTTGCATTGTGGTGGCTTTTCCCCCCTAACCTCCCTCGCACCCGCAGCCATCCCATCTCCCACTCCCTCTCCCATCCCACTCTTCATCACATTTCAATTATTTTTATATACAGAAGATCAACTTAGTATATACTAAGCAAAGATTTCAACAGACTGCACCCAAATAACTGCACAAGATATAGAGTACTGTTTGACTAGTAGTTTTACCATTAATTTTCATAGTACAACACATTAAGGACAGAGATCCTGCATGGGGAGCATGTGCACAGTGACTCCCGTTGTTGATTTAACAATTGACACTTATTTATGGCGTCAGCAATCACCCGAGGCTCTTGCCATGAGCTGTCAAGGCTATGGAAGCTTTTTAAGTTCACTAACTCTGAACTTATTTAGTCAAGGCCATATCACAGTGGAGGTTCCTTCCTCCCTTCAGAGAAAGGTACCTCCTTCTTTGATGCCCGTTCTTTCTGCTGGGATCTTGTTCACTGACATCTTTCATTCAGGTCGTTTTTCCCAGAGTGTCTTGGCTTTCCATGCCTGCTCTCATGGGCCTTTTAGCCAGATCCAAATGCCCCAAGGGTTGATTCTGGAGCCGGAGTGCTGTTTAGTGCATTTGCTATTCTATGAGTCTGCTGTGTGTCCTGCTTCCCCCACAGGATCATTCTCTCCCTTTTAATTCTATCCTTCATTATTTGCAGATGCTGGTCTTATTTGTGAAATATCTTCAACACTTACCCTATCTTTTTGATCAGTTATGTACTTAAACTGATCACTTTAACTGTGCGCTGGCATTGGTACATGCCTCCTTGATGAGACTGAATTGGAATCCCCTGGGACATTTCTAGCTCTACCACTGGAGGTGAGTCTGAGTGAGCATTTGCCAAACTGTATATCTCCTCGCTCTCTTATTCTCACTCTTATATTTAACAGAGATCACTTTTCTGTTGATTTTAAATGCCTAAGAATAATTGTTATTAATTACAGAGTTCAACCAGTGGTATTAAGTGGAACAAAATAAACAACGACAAAAAATACTAAAAGGAATAAAATAGTAAGTTGTTCCTCAACAGACAAGACAAGGGCTGATCAAGTCATTGTTTCTCATAGTGTCCATTTCACTCAACGGGTTTCCTTTTAGGTGCTCGGTTAGTTGTCATCGATCAGGGAGAACATGTGATATTTGTCCCTTTGGGACTGGCTTATTTCACTCAGCATATTTTCCAGATTACTTCATTTTGTTGCAAATGACCAGATTTCATTTTTTTAATGCTGTATAGTATTCTATAGAGTACATGTCCCATAATTTCTTTATCCAGTCTTCTGTTGATGGGCATTTAGGTTGATTCCAGGTCTTGGCTATTGTGAATAGAGCTGCAATAAACATTAAGGTGCAGATAGTTTTTTTGTTTGCCAATTTAATTTCCTTTGGGTGAATTCCAAGGAGTGGTATGGCTGGGTTGTATGGTAGGGTTATATTCAGGTTTCTGAGGAATTGCCAGACTGACTTCCATAGTGGCTTTACCAGTTTGCATTCCCACCAACAGTGGGTTAGTGTCCCTTCCTCCCCCCCCACATTCTCCCCAGCATTTGTTGTTTATTGATTTCTGTATGTGAGCCATTCTGACCGAGCTGAGGTGAAACCTCATTGTGGTTTTGATTTACATTTCCCTGATTGCTAGTGATCCTGAACATTTTTCCATGTGTCTGTTGGCCATTTGGATTTCCTCTTTTGAAAAATGTCTGTGGCCAGTGCTGCGGCTAAATAGGCTAATCCTCCACCTAGCGGCGCCAGCACACCAGGTTCTAGTCCAGGTCGGGGCGCCGGATTCTGTCCCAGTTGAACCTCTTCCAGGCTAGCTCTCTGCTGTGGCCCGGGAAGGCAGTGGAGGATGGCCCAAGTTCTTGGGCCGTGCACCCACATGGGAGACCAGGAGAAGCACCTGGCTCCTGCCTTCGGATCAGCGCAATGCGCCAGCTGCAGCACGCCAGCCGTGGCGGCCATTGGAGGGTGAACCAACGGCAAAAGGAAGACCTTTCTCTCTGTCTCTCTCTCTCACTATCCACTCTGCCTGTCAAAAAAAAATGTCTGTTAAGGTCCTTGGCCCATCTTTTTATTGGGTTGTTTGTTTTGTTGCTGTGGAGTTTCTTGATCATTTTATAAATTCTAGTTGTTAGTCCTTTATCTGTTGTGTAGTTTGCAAATAACGTCTCCCTTTCTGTTGGTTGCCTCTTCACTTTTCTGTTTCTTTTACTGTAAAGAAAATTCCCAATTTGAGGTAATCCCATACCCGTGCCTCTGGGGTCTTCTCCAGGAATTCTTTGCCTGTTCCAATGTCTTGAAGGGTTTCCCCTATGCTCTCAAGTAGTTTCATGGTGTCACGGTGTATCTCTAGTTCTTTGATCCATGTTGAGTGAATTTTTGTATAAGGTGTAAGGTAGGGGTCTTGCTTCATACTGCAACATGTGGACATCTAGTTTTCCCAGCACCATTTGTTGAAGAGGCGTCCTTGTTCCAGGGGTTTGTTTTAGGTCCTTTGTCGAATATGAGTTGGTTATAGATGTAGATGTTTGGATTGATTTCTGGTATTTCTATTCTGTTCCATTGGTCTATCTGTTTCTGAACCAGTATCAGGATTTTTTTATTATAACTGCCTTGTAGTATGCTTGAAGTCTGGAATTGTGATGCCTCCGGCCTTGTTTTTATTGTAAAGAATTGCTTTAGTTATTTGTAGTCTCCTATTTCTCCATATGAATTTCAGCATCATTTTTACTAGATCTGAGAAGAATGTCTTTGGTATTTTGATTGGTATTGCATTGAACTTGTAAATTGCTTTTAGGAGAGTGGACATTTTGATGATATTGATTCTTCCAATCCATGAGCATGGCAGGTTTTTCCATTTTTTGTGTCTTCATCTATTTTTTCTTTAATGTTTTGCAATTTTCATTGTAGAGATCTTTGACATCCTTGGTTAAATTTATCCCAAGGTATTTGATTGTTTTTGTGGCTATTGTGAATGGGACTGATCTTAGTTCTTCCTCGGCCCTGGCATCATCTGTGTATACAAAGGCTGTTGATTTCTGAGCATTGACTTTGTATCCTGCTACTTTACCAAACTCTTCTATGAGTTCCAATAGTCTCTTATAGGAATTTATTGGGTCCCCTATCTATAGCATCATGTCATCTGCAAATAGGGATAGTTTAGCTTCCTCCTTTCCCATTTGTATCCCTTTAATTTCTTTTTCTTGCCTGATGGCTCTGGCTAACACTTCTAGGACTATATTGAATAGCAATGGTGAGAGTGGGCATCCCTGTCTGGTGCCAGTTTTCAATGGAAATGCCTCCAACTTTTCCCCATTCAATATGATGCTGGCCTTTGGTTTATCATAGACTGCCTTAATTGTGTTGAGGAATGTTCCTTCTAACCCCAATTTGCTTAGGGTTTTCATCGTGAAAGGGTGTTGTATTTTGTCAAATGCTTTCTCTGCATCTATTGAGATAACCATATGATTTTTGTTTCTCAATTTGTTAATGTGATGTATCACATTGATTGACTTTCGAATATTGAACCATCCCTGCATACCAGAGATAAATCCCACTTGGTCCGGGTGAATGATCTTTGTGATGTGCAGTTGGATTCAGTTTGCCAGAATTTTGTTGAGTATTTTTGCATCTGTGTTCATCAGGGAGATAGGTCTGTAGTTTTCTTTCTCTGTTGTGTCTTTTCCGGGCTTAGGAATTAAGGTGATATTGGCTTCATAAAAGAATTTGGGAGGATTCCCTCTCTTTCAATTGTTTTGAATAATTTGAGAAGAACTGGGGTTAGTTGTTCTCTAAATGTCTGGTAGAATTCGGCAGTGAAGGCATCCGGTCCTGGGCTCCTCTTTTTCGGTAGTGTGTTTATTACTGATTCAATTTCTTTCATGCTTATGGGTCTGTTTAGGTTTTCTATATCTTCATGGCTCAGTTTAGGAAGGTTGTATTTGTCCAGGAATCTATCCATTTCTTCCAGCTTCCCCAATTTGTTAGCATACATCTCTTTGTAGTAGTTTCTGATGATTCTTTTTATTTCTGTTGTGTCTGTTGTTACATTTCTATTACTATCTTTGATTTTATGGAT
This sequence comes from Oryctolagus cuniculus, assembly GCF_051225735.1. NCBI lineage: Eukaryota > Metazoa > Chordata > Mammalia > Lagomorpha > Leporidae > Oryctolagus > Oryctolagus cuniculus. The sequence continues at coordinate 170,652,256 of NC_142871.1, read as the reverse complement.
TTGGGTCTTCTTTGTCCTTTTTTTGGTTAGTTGGGCCAATGGTGTGTCGATTTTGTTTATTTTTTTTTTCAAAGAACCAGCTCTTGATTTTGGTGATCTTTTGTATTGTTTTTGTTTCAATTCTGTTTATTTGTTCTCTGATCTTTAGTATTTCTTTCCTCCTTTTGGATTTGGGCTTGATTTGCTGCTGTTTTTCTAGATCCTTGAAATGCATGGAGAGTTCATTTGTTTGGTTCCTTTCCAGCTTCTTGATGTAGGCACCAATTGCTATAAACTTTCCTCTTAGCACTGCTTTTGCTGTGTTCCACAGGTTTTGATAGGTTGTGTTATCATTTTCATTTGTTTCTAGAAATCTTTTGATTTCTCTTTTAATTTCTTCGATGACCCACTGTTTATTTAGGATCATGTTGTTCATTCTCCATATATTTGCATATGGTGTAGAGATTCTTGGGTTGTTGATTTCAAGTTTCACTGCGCTATGGTCTGAGAAGGTGCATGCTATAGTTTCAATTTTTTTGAATTTGTTGAGGCTCCCTTTATGGCCTAGTATATGGTCAATCCTAGAGAATTTTCCATGTTCTGGGGAGAAATATGTGAACTCTGTGTCTGTGGGGTGGAAGGCTCTGAAGATGTCTACTAGGTCTATTTGGTCTATGGCATCAATTAGCTCAGTTGTTTTCTTGTTGATTTTCTGTCTGGTTGATCTGTCCATTGGTGAGAGTGGGGTGTTGAAGTCCCCTGTTACTGTTGTATTTGAGTCTATATCTCCTTTTAAGTCCTTTAGTAATTCTTTCAAGTAGCCAGGCACCCTGTAATTAGGTGCATATACATTTATAGTAGTAATGTCTTCCTGTTGGATAGATCCTTTAATCATTATATAATGCCCTTCTCTGTCTCTTTTAATAGTTTTTATGTTAAAGTCTATTTTATCTGATATTAGGATGGCCACACCAGCTCTTTTTTGATTTCTGTTAGCATGGAATATCTTTTTCCATCCTTTCATTTTCAGTCTGTGTGCATCTTTGCTGATAAGGTGTGTCTCCTGAAGGCAGCATATAGATGGATTCTCTTTTTTGATCCAATCAGCTAGTTTGTGTCCTTTGGTAGTAGAATTAAGACCATTCACATTCAGTGCGACTACTGTTAAGTACTGTCTTTTTTCAGTCATGTTTCCTGAAATGAGCTGTTTATGTATTTTGAGGTTTGTAGCTTATTCTACATTCGCTTATTTTTGTAGTGAAGTTCTTGTTTTTGTATTTCTGTGTGCAGCATGTCTTTGAGCCAGTGTTGTGGGGTTAGACACGAAGATATAAATTCTTTCAGTTTCTGTTTGTCATGAAAGATCTTTATTTCCCTTCATTCATAAATGAGAGCTTTGCAGGGTATAGTATTCTAGGTTGGCATTGTTTGTCTTTTAAAACTTGAAATATATCATGCAATTGTCCTCTTGCTGTAGTGTTTGTGATGAGAAGTCTGGGGTGAGTCTGATTAACTTACCCCTGAATGTGATTTGTTGTTTCTCTCTGGCACATTTTAGGATTTTTTCTTTGTTTTTCATTGAGCTGAGTGTTGCCACAATGTGTCATGGTGAATTTCTCTTCTGGTCTAATACCTTCCAATCCATTCTCTCTTTCCACACCCTCAGGGACTCCTATTATCTGAACATTATAATGCTTGATTGAATCTTGTAGGTCTCCAACTGTATTTTTTAATTTTCTAATTTCTTCTTCCTGTGTTTGAACTGACTATTATTTTTGGAAGTTTGTCTTCGAATTCTGATATTCGCTCTTCTATTTCGTTTGTTCGATTTCTGAAGGATTCCACAGTGTTTTTTATATGGTCAATTGAGTTTTTCATTTCCAGTATTTCATTCTGGCTTCTCTTTAGGATCTTTGATCCTTGGGTGTGCTTTTTGTTCAGATCTTGAATCTGTTTCTCATTATTTCTCAGTAATCTGATTATAATTTTCTGCATTCTTTTCCAGCATGGTTTCAAATTCTTCTTCTCAGCCTCTATTATGGATGGTTTAGCCTGCTCCATTTGTGTGTTCATAGATTCTTCTATATTCTTATTCTGGATTTTTCCTTTGTTTTTCCACAATTCTGTTTGGCTTAATTTTCAGGTTGATTTCCCTCTGCTGTGGGCTGCTGTGGGTTTGTACCAATATCCAATGTAAGCAGGCAGCTCTACCTTCTAGAGTTTATTTATTTTTATTTATTTATTTTTTGGTAGCTTGAGTGGGCTGGTGTCAGGGCTTTGAGGTGCCAAGCTCTGCCCCTTGGGGCCGGTTTCCCTGTTCCTTTGTTCGCCCTAACGTGCCTGGGCCTTGTTGGTCAGCCGCCCCCCCTCACTGCGACCCCTGTCCAAGGAGTGATGAGTAGCTCCAAACCACCTTTGGTCTCTGCCACTGAACTTTCCTCCTTCAGAGTCCGAAAGCAGAATCCGCCCTCCTTTATGCCCAAATGTAAACAAACAAGATGGCTGCTTTCTGCCCACTGCAGCTCTGATGGGGGGCATGGAGACACCAAAGGATCCTGGCATGTTCAATCCCTCAGTTCGTCCCCTTAGATCGCACCCTCTTTCTGCAGGCAAAATTCACTTTTTTTATTTTGATTTCCTCCCCTACTCAGTCGTGCATGTCTCACCTGTCTGTCCCAGGGTGGGTCGGGAGCAGCGGCGGTGGCGGTGGCAGCTGCCTTGTCTCACCTCCCTTTCCAGCACTGGTGCATAGACTCTGCAGCTGGGGTCCCGAGCCGTGGGTGCCCATGCCCTCCTCGTAGGTCCACTCTGTCCCACTAGTTCCAGAAGAGTTTCCTCTGCAGTTTTTTCCCTGAAACCACAGAATCTCCACTTTTATTAAACTATCTTTTCCCAGCCATCTTTCATGAAAGGCTTCTTAGCATTGATTATCATCATGGAAATGCAAAGCTAGAACAGCTAGTTGCAAATTCAAATACAAGAGATGTTGGTTAGGATGCAGAGAAAATTGAATGATTATACATTGTGGGATATAAATTCCAACAGCCATTATGGAAATCACTGTGGAGGTATTCCCCCAAAAATAATTTAAACAAGAACTTTCATAGAGATCTAGTAATCATACTTTTGAGTCTATAACCAAAGGGTTCAAAATCATCATTTCAAAAATGTCTACATTCCCACCCTCACTATAGCAGTAGCCATGAAAGCAAAGGTATGTCAACAAGTGTACACTGACAAATCAATAAACATAGTATCACACTATGTATATTTATGGTACTATATAACCCCACGAAGACACATACAAACATGGATGTAAAGAAAGGAGCATCACAATGTCATAAACAATAATGTGCAAGGGATAACACTGACCATTGTGAATGATTGCATACATATGTTTGAAAATAATGGATATAAAGAATGTGGAAGAATGCAAAGATTATGCCAGCATCTACACTGGACATGCACAAGCTAAAATCCATATTGAAACCCTTTGTGAGCCTGGAGTGAAAGTGGCAAAACAGACAGGATGTCTGCTAGCAGCCAATCATTAAAGAAATATTAAAAAATTTTCCAAAATAGAGATGAGATCCTCTGAAAGAAAATACTCCAGTACATGGTGTTGGACTAGGAAGATAGACCTGGGAATATCAATGCTAGGTTTTGCTTCTCAAGGAATTAATATAATCTTTTTCTGCTTTTTCCCTCACCATTATACTCAATGGATGCTCTGAAATTAATAAATATATACTATATACTGGGTCCAACAGATTAACAACATATCAGCTGATCGGATTAGACTTACCTTTTTTCTCTGATCTTGACTCCCATCATCTTCCCCTTGTTTGTAACTTTTCTTTGAATGTAACAGCTTTTCTGGAGATTTATTCAAAATTCAATACCTGGAACTATATTGCTATGTGCTTCTTCATAGATACTGCTCACCATGTAATGGATTACATTGATATGAGATGGAAAATATTTAAAACAGCTGGAATTTGGATCAATCCAGGGCATCTTTTGCATTACTCTGAAAATGGTAGCAAATGAACTTTTCATAGAATTGAGCTACAAGGATACAAATATTGTCATTCTGCAATATGAATTCCAAGTAGAGATGAAAAAACAATCTGTCCTGGCCGGCGCTGTGGATCACTAGGCTAATCCTCCACCTTGCGGTGCTGGCACACTGGGTTCTAGTCCCGGTCAGGGGGCCGGATTCTGTCCTGGTTGCCCCTCTTCCAGGCCAGCTCTCTGCTGTGGCCAGGAAATGCAGAGGAGGACGGCCCAAGTGCTTGGGCCCTGCACCCCATGGGAGACCAGGATAAGTACCTGGCTCCTGCCATAGGATCAGCGTGGTGCGCCAGCCGCAGCATGCTGGCTGCGGCGGCCATTGGAGGGTGAACCAATGGCAAAGGAAGACCTTTCTCTCTGACTCTCTCACTGTCCACTCTGCCTGTCAAAAAATTAAAAAAAAAATCTGTCCTGTCAACTTATACTCTGAATGATCTCTCTAATGAAATGCTACTATGAATGTGCCTTGTTTTTGGCCCATAAGCTACCATAATGATCTTAAGTGACATTGCCTGGAAAAAGTTTCCATAGGAACAAATGGTGAAATAACTCAAAATCAACCATCAGTGATGAAAGGTCACAACCTCAAATCAGTGTTGGCTTCTTGTTCCTGACAAAAGTTAGAAATACGGTCTACTGGGGCTGGCATGCTGCATAGTAGATGAAGCCTCCACCTACAGTGCTGGAATCCCCTAGGGGCACCCATTCATGACTCAGCTGCTCCTCTTCTCATCCAGCTCTCTGCTATGGCCTCGGAAAGCTGTGAAAGTTGGCCCAAGTACTTGGGCCCCTGCAACCACATGGGAAACCTGAAGAATGCTCCTGGCTCCTGGCTTTAGATGGGCTCAGCTCCAGTCATTGTGGCAATTTGGGGAGTGCAGCAGTGGATGAAAGACCTCCCCGACCTCTAGTTGTCTCTCTCAATCTCTCTCCATCTGTAACTGCCTCTCAAATAAATCTTAAAAAAGAAAGTGTCTATTTTCTCAATGTGTCTATTGTTTAAAATATATACTGTCATGTACATTCATAGTAAACAGTTAAAATATGGAGGAAATGTCTTCAATTCCACTATCTTTGAGTTTTCATTCAGTAGAATAATTCTAATTGCCAATGTCTTCATGAAACCATCCATTGAAAATCTGCTAAATTATTGCTGAATAGTGAAGACATTCTCACGGAGAGTTGAAGAAAAAAACTGCAGTGAAAATTCTGTGGGAGGAGGCATGCCGTAGATGAGTGTAGAAGGTGCAAACATGCAGCAGTGTGCACAAGCACAACATAATACCACAGCAGCCAAGAGCCAGAGAGAGCACAAACTTTAGAAAGCAAGGTGACATCAGAGTGCAACAGCTTTTGCCACTGGTGATATATTTGAAGGGGGATCCTGACACACTAAACTATCTTTGAGTTCAACCTGGAGCCCAAAGGGGAAAAGGGTACCCACAAACCCCACAAATAAATGGGGGGGTACATTTCTCTCTGCCCATGTCCCCACGACAGCAGCTGACAACCAGCTGACAGAGGGTAGGTGCCATATTGGACCTAAGAAGCAGCCAGGCAGCTCTTGTGTGGGCACCCAGCAACTGGCATTGACAACACACCATCATGAAAGCAGCAGCTATGGAGGAACAGTGTTACTTCATACTACTTGTTGAACTCTTCATTTAGTGCAGGGTTAATCTTAGATGAATAAAGTAAACTGAAAGTACATCTTGCTGAATTCTACCAGACATTTAAAGAAGAACTAACTCCAATTCTTCTCAAACTATTCAGAACAATTGAAAAAGAGGGAATCCTCCCAAATTCTTTCTATGAAGCCAGCATCACCTTAATTCCTAAGCCAGAAAAAGATGCAGCATTGAAAGAGAATTACGGACCAATATCCCTGATGAACATAGATGCAAAAATCCTCAATAAAATTCTGGCCAATAGAATGCAACAACACATCAGAAAGATCATCCACCAAGACCAAGTGGGATTTATCCCTGGTATGCAGGGATGGTTCAATATGTGCAAATCAATCAATGTGATTCACCACATTAACAGACTGCAGAAGAAAAAACCTATGATTATCTCAATAGATGCAGAGAAAGCATTTGATAAAATACAACACCCGTTCATGATGAAACTCTAAGCAAACTGGGTATGGAAGGAACATTCCTGAATACAATCAAAGCAGTTTATGAAAAAACCACGGCCAACATCATACTGAATGGGGAAAAGTTGGAAGCATTTCCACTGAGATCTGGTACCAGACAGGGATGCCCACTCTCACCACTGCTATTCAACATAGTTCTGGAAGTTCTAGCCAGAGCTATTAGGCAAGAAAAAGAAATTAAAGGGATACAAATTGGGAAGGAAGAACTCAAACTATCCCTCTTTGCAGATGATATGATTCTTTACTTAGGGGACCCAAAGAACTCTACTAAGAGACTATTGGAATTCATAGAAGAGTTTGGCAAAGTAGCAGGATATAAAATCAATGCACAAAAATCAACAGCCTTTGTATACACAGGCAATACCATGGCTGAGAAAGAACTTCTAAGATCAATCCCATTCACAATAGCTACAAAAACAATCAAATACTTTGGAATAAACTTAACCAAGGACGTTAAAGATCTCTACGATGAAAATTACAAAACCTTAAAGAAAGAAATAGAAGAGGATACCAAGAAATGGAAAAATCTTCCATGCTCATGGATTGGAAGAATCAATATCATCAAAATGTCCATTCTCCCAAAAGCAATTTATAGATTCAATGTGATATTAATCAAGATACCGAAGACCTTCTTCTCAGATCTGGAAAAAATGATGCTGAAATTCATATGGAGACACAGGAGACCTCGAATGGCTAAAGCAATCTTGTACAACAAAAACAAAACTGGAGGCATCACAATACCAGATTTCAGGACATACTACAGGGCAGTTGTAATCAAAACAGCATGGTACTGGTACAGAAACAGATGGATAGACCAATGGAACAGAATAGAAACACCAGAAATCAATCCAAACATCTACAGCCAACTCATATTTGATCAAGGATACAAAACCAATCCCTGGAGTAAGGACAGTATATTCAACAAATGGTGCTGGGAAAACTGGATTTCCACGTGCAGAAGCATGAAGCAAGACCCCTACCTTTCACCTTACACAAAAATTCACTCAACATGGATTAAAGACTTAAATCTATGACCCGACGCCATCAAATTACTAGAGAGCATTGGAAAAACCCTGCAAGATATAGGTACGGGCAAAGACTTCTTGGAAAATACCCCAGAAGCACAGGCAGTCAAAACCAAAATTAACATTTGGGATTGCATCAAGTTGAGAAGTTTCTGTACTGCAAAAGAAACAGGAAAGTTAAGAGACAACCGACAGAATGGGAAAAAATATGGGCAAACTATGCAACAGATAAAGGGTTGATAACCAGAATCTACAAAGAAATCAAGAAACTCCACAACATAAAAACAAACAACCCACTTTAGAGATGGGCCAAGGACCTCAATAGACATTTTTCAAAAGAGGAAATCCAAATAGCCAACAGACACATGAAAAAATGTTCAAGATCACTAGCAATCAAGGAAATGCAAATCAAAACCACAATGAGGTTTCACCTCACCCCGGTTAGAATGGCTCACATTCAGAAATCTACCAACAATAGATGCTGGAGAGGATGTGGGGAAAAAGGGACACTAACCCACTGTTGGTGGGAATGCAGACTGGTAAAGCCACTATGGAAGTCAGTCTGGAGATTCCTCAGAAACCTGAATATAACCCTACCATTCAACCCAGCCATCCCACTCCTTGGAATTTACCCAAAGGAAATTAAATTGGCAAATAAAAAAGCTGTCTACACCTTAATGTTTATTGCAGCTCAATTCACAATAGCTAAGACCTGGAACCAACCCAAATGCCCATCAACAGTAGACTGGATGAAGAAATTATGGGACATGTGCTCTATAGAATACTATACAGCAGTCAAAAACAATGAAATCTGGTCATTTGCAACAAGATGGATGAATTTGGAAAACATCATGCTGAGTGAATTAAGCCAGTCCCAAAGGGACAAATATCATATGTTCTCCCTGATCGGAGACAACTAACTGAGCACCAAAAGGGAAACTTGTTGAAGTGAAATGGACACTATGAGAAACAGTGACCTGATCGGCTCTTGTCCTGACTGTTGATGTACAATGTAATACTTTATCCATTTTAATATTTTTTGTTCTAGTACTATTGGTTGAACTGAGTAATTAACACACAATTATTCTTAGGTGCTTAAATTTAACTGGAAAGTGATCCCTGTTAGGAATCTGGAAAGCATTATGCTGCGTGAATTACCAGTCCCAAAGGGACAAATATCATATGTTCTCCCTGATTGGTGACAACTAAGCACCAAAAAGAAAACCTCTTAAAGTGAAATGAACACTATGAGAAATGGTGACTTGATCAGCCCTTGCCCTGACTGTTGATGAAAAACTTAATATATTATCCCTCTTAGTATTTTCTTTTGTTTATTTGTTCTATTTAATACTTTTGGTTGAATACTGTAATCAATACAGTTATTTTCAAGTGTTGAAACTTAACTGAAAAGTGTTCGCTGTTAAATATAAGAGTGGGAGTAAGAGAGGGAAGAGATGTGCAATTCGGAACATGCTCAAGCTGACTTACCCCAAATGGTAGAGTTAGAAACATACCAGGGGATTCCAATTCAATCCCATCAAGGTGACATGTACCAATGCCATCTCACTAGTCCCAGTGATCAATTTCTGTTCACAATTGATCATAATGATAGGACTAAGAGCCAAAAGGAGCACATAAACAAGACTAGTGTCTGCAAATACTAGCTGATAGAATAAAAAAGGGAGAGAACGATCCAACATGGGAAGCGAGATACACAGCAGACCCATAGAATGGCAGATGTCCTAAACAGCACTCTGGCCTCAGAATCAGCCCTTAAGGCACGCGGATCTGGCTGAAAAGCCCATGAGAGTATTACAGGCATGGAAAGCCAAGACACTCTGGCAAAACAAACAAACAAACAAAAAACAACAACAACAACAACAACCTAAATGAAAGATCTCTGTGAGTGAGATCCCAGTGGAAAGAACAGGTCTTCAAAGAAGGAGGTACCTTCCTCTGAAGGGAGGAGAGAATTTCCACTTTGACCATGGCCTTGTCTAAATATTATCAGAGTCGGTGAACTCAGGGGGCTTCCATAGCCTTGGCGACTCATGACAAGAACCTAGGGTGATTACTGATGCCATAAACAAGAGTGTCAATTTGTTAAGTCAACAACAAGAGTCATTGTGCGGTTACTCCTCATGTAGGATCCCTGTCCTTAATCTGCTGTACATTGTGATTTAATGCTATAACGAGTACTCAAACAGTATATTTCACTTTGTGTTTCTATGGGGGTGCAAACTGTTGAAATCTTTACTTAATATATGCTAAACTGATCTTCTGTATATAAAGAGAACTGAAAGTGAATCTTGGTGTGAATGGAAGGGGGGAGGGAGAGGGAAAGGGGAGGGTTGCTTGTGGGAGGGAAGTTATGTGGGGGGGAAGCCATTGTAATCCATAAGCTGTACTTTGGAAATTTATATTCATTAAATAAAAGTTTAAAAAAAGTAGATCTTTGTAAATCTTATGCGTGGGAAAAGGAGAGAAAGGAAGTAGTGTGGGAGGGAAGGTAGAGTGGGATGAACCACTATCTTCCTAAATCTGAATATGTGAAATACATGAAATTTGTAAATCTTAAATAAAATTTTATAAAAAGAACATATGCAAAAAATATGCTCAAAAACAGTACTGAAATCCATAATCTTGCTTTTTATTCATTGGGTGTTATTTTAAAAAGAGCTGAAGGTGTTCTGTCACATACAACATGTGGAATGGAGACTTCTATGCTCTTTGGACCCAAGCAGTATATACATAAAAGGTGTGTATTTTTATCACTCTAATTATTTTATTTTTTTGTGTTTGACGGATTTTTTAACTTTTATTTAATAAATATAAATTTCCAAAGTACAGCTTTTGGATTATAGTGGCTTTCCCCCCCATAACTTCCCTCCCATCTCCTGCTCCCTCTCCCATTCCATTCACCTCGATTCATTTTCAATTATCTTTGTATATGGAAGATCCATTTAGTATAGACTAAGTAAAGATTTCAACATTTTGTACCCACACAGAAACACAAAGTGTAAAGTACTGTTTGAGTACTAGTGATAGCATTAATTTACATTGTACAACATATTAAGGACAGAGATCCTACATGGGGAGTAAGTGCACAGTGACTCCTATTGTTAACTGTTGACCCTCTGGCCAGCACCGCGGCTCAATAGGCTAATCCTCTGCCTTGCGGCACCAGCACACCAGGTTCTAGTCCTGGTCGGGGCACTGGATTCTGTCCCGGTTGCCTCTCTTCCAGGCCAGCTCTGTGCTGTGGCCCAGGAGTGCAAGTGCTTGGGCCCTGCACCCGCATGGGAGACCAGGAGAAGCACCTGGCTCCCGGCTTCAGATCAGTGCTGTGCGCCAGCCACAGTGACCATTGGAGGGTGAACCAACAGCAAAGGAAGACCTTTCTCTCTGTCTCTCTCTCTCTCACTGTCCACTCTGTCAAAAAAAAAAAATTGACACTCTTGTTTATGGCATCAGTAATCACCCTAGGCTCTTGTCATGGGTTGCCAAGGCTATGGAAGCCTTTTGAGTTCACCAACTCCGATCTTATTTAGACAAGGTCATAGTCAAAGTGGAAGTTCTCTCCTCCCTTCAGAGAAAGGTGCCCCTGGCACGTTTCTAACTCTACCATTTGGGGCAATAAAATAATACAATACTAAAAATACAAATGATTGCTATGCATATGAAAGACTGATCAACACTATTATCATCAGGGAAATGCAACGTTGGGATGGCTAGCACCAGAAATTCAAAAGACAAAAATGTTGTTTAGGAGAAAGAGAACATGGAATGCTTGTATACTGTGGGATGCAAATGGTAGTCACGTAGGAAAGCAATCTGGAGGTTCCCCCAAATTTTCATGTAGAAGTGTGTGTGTGTTTTTCAGTCATTAAAAGGGAGGAAATCCCGCCTATTCAAACAAGAGGAAAGAACTCTGTGGGTATCACTCTGTGTGAAGTAATCTGGATATAGACCTCACTTACATGTAGAATTTCAACCTGTTAAATTCATACCCACAGAGAATCAAAGAGTGGTTTCTGAAATGGGGGTGGGAGAATGAGGTGATGCTAATGGGAATAAACTTGCAGTTATAAGATGGACAAACTAGAGTGCTAACTAACAGCATGGTGACTACAGTTCATAATTATGTATTTTACAAGAGGTTAGTTCTTAGGTGTTCCCAGCACAACCAAAAAAGGTAATTTGTACATTGATGGATAACTCAGATTGTGATACAATTTGACAAAAGTATATAAAACGATCAAGTAAGACAACTTGTACACGTAAAACTTTTATGTCAAGTGAACTTCAGTAAAACTCAAACCATCACTATAGCCATGACAAAAGGGAAAAGATTCATTTAATGAATCATAACTTGGTTTACATGTTTTGGATCTTCGGTCCTATTGATGCTGTTTGCATTTGTCAACTTTTTGTTATTTACATAAAACACCTGAAAAGAGCTTCTTTGGAAAACAGTAGGCCTATTTTGTCTTACACCTAGAAAGTACAGGCTCATATTCAGAATTTTAAAAATTCCACACATTTTCAAGTGGGTGCTCTGTGTTTATGTTTTGGGTACTTTTGGTCAATAGAACTGTGAACTCATATTAAATATGTAGACTTGTACCCATCACTGCAATCAGTTCACAGAACTGTTTCTTTCTCATTCATAAACTTTTACTTGCTGTGTATTTGTCACACTCTCTCCTCACCCACAAATCCTGGCAACAACTAATCTTTTTCCATGTCCACAATTTTCTGACATCAACTGTTACTTGAAAGTTATCTGCTGGGCTTGGGATGTTAATTTGGATGCTGCATATTCTCCAAGGCCCAGGTGTTAAAGGTTTGGTCTCCAGGGTATTGATACCGGGATGGTGAAACCATTAGCTAGTATGAGGAAGTGGGAGGTCATTGCATGATTGCAGGTGTTCCCCTGGAAGGTAGTTCTCATGAGAGTATTGTCCTAAGAGTCCTGAGGCAGGGCTCAGCCTCCATCTCCGATTCCTTGCTGACCAGGTGATCCTTCTTCACACACACTCCTCTAATGCCACCCACCCCTCTCAGCAGAGGACAATGAAGTTCCCCCATCACGTGGCATAGCTATTGCTTGTGATGTTGGTACCCCCAAATACAGTACAATTTGAGTCCAGCTGCTTTGCTTCTGGTCTGTTTCCCTGCTAATGCACCTGTGAAGCAGCAGAGGATTTCCCTTGGTGCTTTGAACCCTGTGACCCATTCAGGAGATCTGAATGGTATCCCAGGCTGGAGCCTTAAGCCACGATCATCCCAGGCATTTTAAGCCATTTTGGGAAGAACCATTGGATAGAAGATCTCTCCCTTTCTCTGTCATTATCTTTTTAAAAAATGTTTTAAATATTTGAAAGAGACACAGAGAGAAGTAGAGGCAGAGAGAGAAATGGCCGCAATGGCCAGAGCTGCGCTGATCCGAGGCCAGGAGCTTCTTCCGGGTCTTCCATGCGGGTGCAGGGGCCCAAGGACTTGGGTCATCCTCAACTGCTTTGCCAGGCCACAGCAGAGCTGGATCAGAAGAGTAGCAGCCGGGACTAGAACTGGCGCCCATATGGGATGCCAGCGCTTCAGGCCAGGCCTTTAACCTGCTGTACCACAGTGCCAGCCCCTCTCACTATCTTGAAAATACGATAAGTAAATATTGTTCTGAGGTTTTTTTCAAATAGTGTTTTACTGCATAGCCTTCATTTTGAATCTTTGTCAAAACTCAATCTGAGTGTCATACATTGCAGTACAGCACAATAAGCTGCTACTTGGGAATCCCACATCAGGCCTGGAGCCTGGTGTCACACCCCAGCACTCCAACATGGCATTGGATATCCCAGGAACATTATAACCATCAGGCCAAATGCCTGTCTCCAGAGTTTATTACCCATGATATTTTTGAAATTCAGTTCATTGATGGCCCAGGAGCTCCACACATGTGTATATATAAATGACTGTGCTTGCTTTAAATCCTAGGTATCTGTCATTTGTGTTAAAACAAGAAGATATATTGTAAATGAGGGAAATTAACATCTTGAGACTTCATTTTTTACAGCCCTTACCTAGACACTTGAGTAATAGTGGTTTTTTAAATTACTACTGTTGAATTCTTTATTTAGTAGAAGTTAAGCTTGTGATTATAAAATAACCTGAAATTATGTCACAAACAAATTAAAAATTAGAGAAGGATGAGGGAGGGTGGGAACATGGGCTAAAAGGAGGTTAGGGTGGGGAGTATCATTATGCTTTTAAATCTGCTTATATGAAAGACATGAAGTTTGTTCACCCTATATAAATAAACCCTTTAAAAACTAGATGATGTTTTATCTGAAAGGTCAGCATTTAAATTCCTGCTATAATTTGCAAGGGAAGATTATGTCCATGGTTTTGGGTATGGAGATGAAATATCTATACTGCCTTATTCCTCAAGGGTTGGACACTGGAAGTCATTTATTTTTCTTCCAAAGCCACTAATGGCAGTGCCGTTGTCCTGTCTGATTCAGGAGTCCTGAGTTTAATAGGCACAGAATTTTGAAAAAAAAAAAAAAAAACCATGAAAGCAGAGATGCCCACAGTACGAGAGCCCAAGGGTGGGTACCCATGTGCATCACTTGTTTTCACAGTGCAAGGAACACAATTCCCAATAGGAACAAACAGCATGAAAGTACTGCTTGGACCAAGAGAAACCGTGCATGTCTTCTTCACCACTAACCAATGTCCTAAGATTCAGAGAAGGGCCTGGTGTCATGCATTTGGCTTTGATCCCTCCCCAGAAGAACAGACCCCAGCTGGGGAAAAGCCAGGGGATATGATTATTCCCACAACAGCTGAGTTGATTTAGTCTTCAAGTGACTCCATTTGGTTTCACTTGCCGATTCTACATGCAAAAATTTTAACAGTGCTCCTGCATTTTGAGACCAGGCATTTCTCTGTGCTCTACTTTCATTTGTCCATTGTCTTCATGTGTGGGTTTGTTTTATCTACTCAAAAAGCCTGTGCATTCAGGGAGCAATTTTGTTTCACTCCTCTTTACTATACCATGCTGCCTGACCTCTCAGAATTATACAGGTACTCAAAAATTCTGCTAGCCAACTATATTAGCCAGAAATCCCAATGTGAGTAGAAACAACAGAATGCAGAAATCTTGTATGCTTATCTGTATATCTTTTTTTTTAATTTTTGACAGGCAGAGTGGACAGTGAGAGAGACAGAGAGAAAGGTCTTCCCTTACCGTTGGTTCACCCTCCAATGGCTGCTGTGGCTGGTGCACAGTGCTGATCCGAAGCAGGGAGCCAGGTGCTTCTCCTGGTCTCCCATGTGGGTGCAGGGCCCAAGCACTTGGGCCATCCTCCACTGCACTCCCGGGCCATAGCAGAGAGCTGGCCTGGAAGAGGGGCAACCGGGACAGAATCCAGTGCCCCGACCGGGACTAGAACCCGGTGTGCCGGTGCCGCAATGCAGAGGATTAGCCTATTGAGCCATGGCACCGGCCATCTGTATATCTCTAACTATCCATTCATTCATCTATATGTCTGCCATTTCCCTATATTGGCCTATAAAGAAAGAGATATTACACAGCTACTGGCACTCCTAAGCCAATTAAGAAGGACCCCAGGTACCAAGATGCCCATGCTCCAATCTGGAGACCCAGGAGAGCCACACATAGAAGTCTAGAACCATATCCAGAGTATTCCAGTTATCTAAGGCATTATAGGAGTCTCTTGCTCACAGACTGGTCATCCTTTTGCTCTATTCATGCCTCACCAGGAAGCATAGTTTCCTTTACAAGTCTAGCTATTCAGATGTTAAACAAAGCTAGAAATACCCATATACAAATATCAGTAATAAGCTTGGCCAAAAGTATAGGCACTTGGTGGTCCAGTACAATTGCCACAGGAAATTAACTCAAACTAGGATCACACATGAAATAAAAATATCAAGACTAAGGCAAGATTTTGGCATTCATAGCCACAATCCTTGATATGCATAAGCAGACAGGAGGAAAATGAAGTGCTGGAAGGGGAGAAGGGGTTAAAAATGGAGGCTAGCAGAGGGGTATACTGGAGGGCAGGAAGACAGATTAGCAAGGCAAAGAATCACAAGACAAAACTGTTATAGGGTCAAGCAGGAGTAAAATTCCAGAGTTAGAGTGCAGTTGCCTGAATAGAGAGCCCCTAACTTCAGCTCAGTCCCTCACCCCATGGTGACCAACATGACCTAGTGGGCCAAACAAGGCCAATTTTCCTAACTTCAGGAACAAACTTGCAATGTAGAGACAGGCAGCCATCTCTAAACAAATCTCTAATGTGGGCAAAGTGTTGTTTATTCACAGGCATCTTCACAGTACCCACAGGAGGATTCTGGGGTGCCTGACTTCTCTTGTTCATGGGGGTATTTGGAGCTCAGTATAGGCTAAGAAACCACAGCCAAGTAATAAAGACAAGAGCATGCATGTTTACCTCTCTGAGCACACAAACACACTAACCAGGAATGGCCCTGCATTTGTTGACAGATGTTTCATAAAGCTTGGCATGCAAGAGAAACGTACTCAACCATCCACTCAAGGGACAGACAGACTCGGCGCAGCAAAGAGAGACTTGATTAGCAATCTTACAGGACCTCACGCTTGGTGGGCCAGCAAACCAGGGGCAGTTGACAGCAAGCTATTTATTTCCTAGCATTTGGATCCCTCCCCCTGTTCATCATTGGCTAAATAACAGGGTTGCAATCTTCTCAGCATATGCTTCACCTATTTTGGCCGCTAACATCATGACTGGAAAAAAATTGAGGTGCATGCAACCTTGTAGTCTTTGGAAAAAAAACACAAACATTTACTTATAAAAGTGTGGGATGGTGGAGAGAAGTTTGTGGGCAATACATCTTTGAGCAGAGTAGCATATATGGGACAGGAATATGGGCTTGTCTAGAAGAGTAATGTATTGGCTCACACAAATTCACAGTCATGCAAAAAATTCAAAATTTAAACTGTGAGATCACTAAACTCTCCCATTCCTGAAAACTGCCTGGAGAGCATCTATCATAAACTGCCAGCATGTCTATATCCTCTGGAAAATAAGAATTCCCCAAACACACCCCCTGACAGTCTTAGCCTAGTATTCTCTCCAGTAGTGTTACAGATTCCAAGAAGTAGACTGGGGGGTTTGCTCCCTAAAAACTTGCAATGGAACTCAGACTAGTCGCTATGTCTTTGGTTTCCAGTTACCATTCCATGATAAGCAAAGTCTTCTATCATCCACCCTACACACACTCCAGCACAGGATGCTCACAAAGCTCCAGGGGTGAGTTGCAGGTCCTTTCAAGAGTTGCTGTCTCCTACAATACACATCAGGAGGAAGCTAAAATTAGGAATGGAGCCAAGATTAAATACAAGAATCCTATATGGGATGTAGACATCCAAACCCACACCTATGCATCCAACTGTTAATTACTATAACATTTAAAAGGAAATGCATCACAAAATATCTATACAGGGATATTTGTGCACATAATGTATGAAAATGTTAGCTATAACAAGAAATGAAGTATTGGACAAGGCATAGAGATGCAGAATGTGTATGCTATTGTAAATGCCATCAACTCAGACTAAATGGCTATATACCATCAACTCAGACTAAATGGCTATATACTTAGGATGTTATCTGAACCCCAGTGTTAACATACTATGGATAATTTCTAAAGATTTATTTTATTTCAGAGGCAGAGTGACTGAGAGGCAGAACTGGATCACTCCCCAAATGGCCAAAATGGCTGAGGCGAAGGCTACACCAGGCAGAAGGCCATACCCAAGAGCTTCCTCCAGGTCTCACATGGGTGCAGGGACCCAAACACTTGAGCCATCCTCTGCTGCTTTCCCACACATAGTATTAGGAAGCTGGATAGAAAATGGAGAAGCTGGCAGGGAGCAGGCAAGATGGTGGAATAGGAAGGGAGCACACTGATAGTCTGGGGAGAGACAGTTTAATAAAAGTGGAGATACTGCAGGTTCAAGGAAGAGTAGGGGAGGAAACAGCAGAAGAAACTCTTCCAGAATGCGTGATTCACAGCGGACCTGCGTGGAGAGTGTGGGAGCCCACAGTTCGGGACACCTGAGGCAGACTCAACACACCAGCGCTGGAACGCGAGGTGAGCCGAACCTCAATAGCGCGAGACACCGGCAGGCAAGCGGAGAGAGGAGACTAGAGGGAACGAACCCCGGGGGGGAAAAGTTCACCAGGCTAACTGGAAGAGAGAGAGAGAAAAAAAAAGGTGACTGGTACGGACACGGGTTTCTCTCTCTCCGCTCACCTCTCAAGGGCGAGCAAGACAAAGAGCAGGCGCCATCTTGGACATACATCATAAGCAGAGCGACCTCAGGTCTGCACCGGCCCTGAGCCTAGCAGAAAAACCTGACTCTGGGCGGGGCGAATTAACAGGAGATTAGGACCTAGTAAATTTGTGGTGCTACTGAACTGAGACTGTGAAAAAAGAGACGGTGGGGGAGAGAACTCACGGAATTCACGTGAGCACTCTCCAGAGATGCTACAATTCCGTAACTTTGGCAACCCAGTGGGAGACTGAAGGAGAATTTGAACCCACTCCAAGGGCCGAACAGATTCCTTGTGTGGTCCTTGAGAAAGAGCTTCCGATCTCTGGCTCCTGTGGGTATATCATTTGCCTGCTAACTACCTCCAACTTCGTCCAGCTGTGCGGAATTACTTCCCTTTTGAATCAAAAAAAGAAAGAGAGAGAGAGAGAGAGAGAGATTTACCACGCCTAACCTGGGAGTGTCACCTTTGGCACACCAAAGAGAGCTCTCAGGCCACACCCATCTCAAGCCCTAAGGCTCCATCAAAAACAGATAGTCCACTTAATCTAGAGTCATAGTATAACAAGAAAAAGCACCACAGTAAAGAAACCAAATATCTCCAATATGACAAATAACAAACGCAAAAACCAAGGTAATAAAAACAAGGAAGTCACCATGACGCCCTCAAATGAAAAAGACACCCCAATTCAAGATTATGAAGATGATGACATAGAAGAAATGCAAGAAGCAGATCTCAAAAAATTGATAAGAACATTAAGAAGTTCTCAAAAACAAATTCTTGAACTACATAAAGCCTTAATGGACAAGATAGAAAATCTCTCTCGTGAAAATGAAATATTAAGGAGGAATCAAAATGAAACGAAACAACTAGTACAACAGGAAACTGTGATAGTGACTGAAGTGAAGAATTCAATAGATCAAATGAAAAACACAATAGAGAGCCTTACAAACAGAATGGGTGAAGCAGAAGAGAGAATATCGGATTTAGAAGACAGAGAACAGGAAAGGATACAGTCAGACCAAAGAAAAGAAGAGGAAATTAGAAATCTAAAACATATTGTCAGGAATATTCAGGATACTATTAAAAAACCCAACATTCGGGTTCTAGGAGTTCCTGAAGGCATGGAGAGGGAGAAAGGATTAGAAGGCCTTTTTAGTGAGATATTAGCACAAAATTTCCCAGGTTTGGAGAAGGACAGAGAAATCCTGGTACAGGAAGCTCACAGAACCCCTAATAAACACGACCAAAAGAGATCCTCACCACGACACGTTGTAATTAAACTCTCCACAGTGAAACATAAAGAAAAGATCCTAAAATGTGCAAGAGAGAAACGTCAGATTACTCTCAGAGGATCTCCAATCAGACTCACAGCTGACTTCTCATCAGAAACTCTACAAGCTAGGAGGGAATGGAGAGATATAGCCCAGGTACTAAGAGAGAACAACTGCCATCCCAGAATATTATATCCTGCAAAGCTCTCATTTGTGAATGAAGGTGAAATAAAGACTTTTCATAACAAACAGAAATTGAAAGACTTTGTGGCCACTCGTCCAGCCCTGCAACAGATGCTTAAAGATGTATTACACACAGAAACACGGCCATCAATATGAAAGAAGATAAAGGAAGGAAACCTCACAGCAAAAGATCACAGGGAATTCAAAGCATATATTAGAACTTATCTTTGGTAAATGGCAGGGCAAAGTTACCACTTATCATTAGTCACATTGAACATGAATGGCCTGAACTGTCCAGTTAAAAGACACCGATTGGCTGATTGGGTTAAGGAACAAAACCCATCTATTTGCTGCTTACAAGAAACACATCTTTCCAACAAAGATCCATACAGACTGAAAGTGAAAGGCTGGAAAAAGATATTCCATGCCAACAGAAATGAAAAAAGAGCAGGCGTAGCCATCTTAATATCGGACAACATAAACTTTACCACAAAAACTGTTAAGAGAGACAAAGAGGGGCACTATATAATGATTAAGGGATCAATACAACAAGAAGATATAACAATTATCAATGTATATGCACCTAACTACAGGGCACCAGTTTATCTAAAAGATTTGTTAACGGACTTAAAGGGAGACTTAGACCCCAATACAATAGTACTGGGGGACTTCAATACTCCACTCTCAGAAATAGACAGATCAATAGGACAGAAGATCAACAAGAAAACAGCAGATTTAATTGACACTATTGCCCAAATAGACCTAACAGATATATACAGAACTTTCAATCCTACAGCTAAAGATTTTACATTCTTCTCAGCAGTACATGGAACCTTCTCTAGGATTGACCACATACTAGGCCATAAAGCAAGTCTCAGCAAATTTAAAAGAATTAGAATCATACCATGCAGCTTCTCAGACCATAAAGGAATGAAGTTGGAAATTAGCAACTCAGGAAACCCTAGAGCATACGCAAACACATGGAGATTGAACAACATGCTCCTGAATGAACAATGGGTCATAGAAGAAATTAAAAGAGAAATCAAAAATTTTCTGGAAGTAAATGAGGATAACAGCACAACATACCAAAACTTATGGGATACAGCAAAAGCAGTGTTAAGAGGAAACTTTATAGCAATAGGTGCCTACATCAAGAAATTGGAAAGGCACCAAATAGATGAGCTTTCAATTCACCTCAAGGATCTAGAAAACCTACAGCAAACCAGACCCAAATCTAGTAGGAGAAGAGAAATAATTAAAACCAGAGAAGAAATCAACAGGATTGAATCAAGAAAAACATTCCAAAAAATCAGCCTAACGAGGAGTTGGTTTTTTGAAAAAATAAACAAAATTGACACCCCATTAGCCCAACTAACTAAAAAAAGAAAAGACCCAAATCAATAAAATCAGAGATGAAAAAGGAAATATAACAACAGACACCACAGAAATAAAAAGAATCATCAGAAATTACTACAAGTACTTGTATGCCAGCAAACAGGGAAACCTATCAGAAATGGATAGATTCCTGGATATATGCAACCTACTTAAATTGAACCAGGAAGACATCGAAAACCTAAACAGACCCATAACTGAGACAGAAATTGGAACAGTAATAAAGGCCCTCCCTACAAAGAAAAGCCCAGGACCAGATGGATTCACTGCTGAATTCTACCAGACATTTAAAGAAGAACTAACTCCAATTCTTCTCAAACTATTCAGAGCAATCGAAGAAGAGGGAATCCTCCCAAATTCTTTCTATGAAGCCAGCATCACCTTAATTCCTAAGCCAGAAAAAGATGCAGCACTGAAAGAGAATTACAGACCAATATCCCTGATGAACATAGATGCAAAAATCCTCAATAAAATTCTCTCCAATAGAATGCAACAACACATCAGAAAGATCATCCACCCAGACCAAGTGGGATTTATCCCTGGTATGCAGGGATGGTTTAATGTGTGCAAGACAATCAATGTGATACACCACATTAACAGACTGCAGAAGAAAAACCATATGATTATCTCAATAGATGCAGAGAAAGCATTTGATAAAATACAACACCCGTTCATGATGAAAACTCTAAGCAAACTGGGTTTGGAAGGAACATTCCTCAATACAATCAAAGCAATCTATGA
This sequence comes from Oryctolagus cuniculus, assembly GCF_051225735.1. Lineage (NCBI taxonomy): Eukaryota > Metazoa > Chordata > Mammalia > Lagomorpha > Leporidae > Oryctolagus > Oryctolagus cuniculus. Next base: position 170,631,087 of record NC_142871.1, on the reverse strand, counting down.
AAAACCCACAGCCAACATCCTATTGAATGGGGAAAAGTTGGAAGCATTTCCACTGAGATCTGGTACCAGGCAGGGATGCCCACTCTCACCACTGCTATTCAATATAGTTCTGGAGGTTCTAGCCAGAGCTATTAGGCAAGAAAAAGAAATTAAAGGGATACAAATTGGGAAGGAAGAACTCAAACTATCCCTCTTTGCAGATGACATGATTCTTTATTTAGGGGACCCAAAGAACTCTACTAAGAGACTATTGGAACTCATAGAAGATTTTGGCAAAGTAGCAGGTATAAAATCAATGCACAAAAATCAACAGCCTTTGTATACACAGACAATGCCATGGCTGAGGAAGAACTTCTAAGATCAATCCCATTCACAATAGCTACAAAACAATCAAATACCTTGGAATAAACTTAACCAAGGACGTTAAAGATCTCTATGATGAAAATTACAAAACCTTAAAGAAAGAAATAGAAGAGGATACCAAGAAATGGAAAAATCTTCCATGCTCATGGATTGGAAGAATCAACATAATCAAAAAGTCCATTCTCCCAAAAGCGATTTATAGATTCAATGCAATACCAATCAAGATACCGAAGACCTTCTTCTCAGATATGGAAAAAATGGTGCTGAAATTTATATTGAGGCACAAGAGACCTCGAATAACTAAAGCAATCTTGTACAACAAAAACAAAACTGGAGGCATCTCAATACCAGATTTCAGGACATACTACAGGGCAGTTGTAATCAAAACAACATGGTACTGGTACAGAAACAGATGGATAGACCAATGGAACAGAATTGAAACACCAGAAATCAACCCAAACTTCTACAGCCAACTTATATTTGATCAAGGATCTAAACCTAATTCCTGGAGCAAGGACAGTCTATTCAATAAATGGTGCTGGGAAAACTGGATTTCCACGTGCAGAAGCATGAAGCAAGACCCCTACCTTACACCTTACACAAAAATCCACTCAACATGGATTGAAGACCTAAATCTATGACCTGACACCATCAAGTTATTAGGGAACATTGGAGAAACCCTTCAAGATATTGGCACAGGCAAAGAACTTCTGGAAAAGACCCGGGAGGCACAGGCAGTCAAAGCCAAAATCAACTATTGGGATTGCATCAAGTTGAGAAGTTTCTGTACTGCAAAAGAAACAGGAAAGTGAAGAGACAACCGACAGAATGGGAAAAATATTTGCAAACTATGCAACAGATAAAGGGTTAATAACCAGAATCTACAAAGAGAACAAGAAACTCCACAAAAACAAAACCAACAACCCACTTGAGAGATGGGCCAAGGACCTCAATAGACATTTTTCAAAAGAGGAAATCCAAATGGCCAACAGGCACATTGAAAAAATGTTCAAGGTCACTAGCAATCAGGGAAATGCAAATCAAAACCACAATGAGGTTTCACCTCACCCCGGTTAGAATGGCTCACATACAGAAATCTACCAACAACAGATGCTGGCGAGGATGTGGGGGAAAAGGGACACTAATCCATTGTTGGTGGGAATGCAAACTGGTCAAGCCACTATGGAAGTCAGTCTGGAGATTCCTCAGAAACCTGAAGATAACCCTACCATTCGACCCAGCCATCCCACTCCTTGGAATTTATCCAAAGGAATTTAAATTGGCAAACAAAAAAGCGGTCTGCATCCTAGTGTTTATCGCAGCACAATTCACAATAGCTAAGACCTGGAACCAACCTAAATGCCCATCAATGGTAGACTGGATAAAGAAATTATGGGATATGTACTCTTTAGAATACTATACCGCAGTAAGAAACAACGAAATCCAGTCATTTGCAACAAAATGGAGGAATCTGGAACACATCATGCTGAGTGAAGTAAGCCAGTCCCAAAGGGACAAATACCATATGTTCTCCCTGATCGGTGACAACTGACTGAACACCAAAAAGGAAACCTGTTGAAGTGGAATGGACACTATGGGAAACGGCGACTTGATCAGCATAGCCCTGACTGTTAATGAACAACTTAATACATTATCCCTCTTAGTAGTTTTTTTGTCTGTTCTACTTAATATGACTGGTTTAATTCTGTAATTAATACACAGTTATTCTTAAGTGTTGAAATTTAACTGAAATGTGATCCCTGTTAAACATAAGAGTGGGAATAAGAGAGGGAAGAGATGTACAATTTGGGACATGCTCAAGCTGACTTGCCCCAAATGGTAGAGTTAGAAACATACCAGGGGACTCCAATTTAATCCCATCAAGGTGGCATGTACCAATGCCATCTCACTATTCCAAGTGATCAATTTCAGTTCACAATTGATCATAATGAAAGGACTAAGAGTCAAAGGAAGCACAAAAACAAGTCTAGTACCTGCTAACACTAACCGATAGAATAAATAAAGGGGAGAGTGATCCAACATGGGAAGCGAGATACTCAGCAGACTCATAGAATGGCAGATGTCCTAAACAGCACTCTGGCCTCAGAATCAGCCCTAAAGGCATTCCGATCTGGCTGAAAAGCCCATGAGAGTATTTCAGGCATGGAAAGCCAAGACACTCTGGCAAAAAGATCTCTGTGAGTGAGATCCCAGTGGAAAGAACAGGTCTTCAAAGAAGGAGGTACCTTTCTCTGAAGGGAGGAGAGAACTTCCACTTTGAATATGACCTTGTCTAAACAAGATAAGAGTCGGTGAACTCAAAAGGCTTCCATAGCCTTGGAAACTCATGACTGGAGCATAGGGAGATTACTGATGCCATAGACAGGAGTGTCAATTTGTAAAGTCAACAACAGGAGTCACTGTGCACTTACTCCTCATGTAGGATCTCTGTCCTTAATGTGCTGTACATTGAGACTTAATGCTATAACGAGTACTCAAACAGTATATTTCACTTTGTGTTTCTATGGGGGTGCAAACTGTTGAAATCTTTACTAATGTATACTAAACTGATCTTCTGTAAAAAAAAAAAAGAAGAAGAAGAAATGATCAATTCCCAACTTGACTCTCCCTGGGATTAAACATGACAATAGGTCTGATCTGATTTCATCATCATTTAAAAAATCATCTGTTATTTTTCACTTTATGTTTGTGTGTGAGCGAACTGTTGAAATCTTTACTTAATGTATGCTAAACTGAAATTCTGTATATAAAGAGAATCGAAAATGAATCCTCATGTGAATGGAAGGGGAGAGGGAGTGGGAAAAGGGAGGGATGCGGGTGGGAGAGACGATATGGGGGGGAAGCCATTGTAATCCATAAGCTGTACTTTGGAAATTTATATTCATTAAATAAAAGTTTAAAAAAATGGAGAAGCTAGGACTCAGATAGGCCCCCATATGGGATGCTGGCATCAAAGGGAGAAATTTACTGCTATGTCACAAACACAGGCCCCTACTGAATTTTCTGTACATGTTTGAGGAATTCAGCCATACTGGTATATTACCTAATAGAAAAAAGTCCTGCCCATTGGTATGTCTTCTTGATACAGACATTTTCCTCTATATACAATGCTCGTGTCTCATACTAATTTTGCTAGTACACTGTATCCCTAATCAGCTCATAAAGCATCCTAAATACATACAAAGAATAAAATGAGAAGGTATGGCCCTTGGAAAGTGCTTTGATTACCGAGTGGGAATAGATGCAGTTAACCACTGGCCTGGTTGTGTTCAGTGTATGTGGAGGGATTGGTGTAAAGTGTTAGAAAAGCTTTGGCCTTTTTCAGTGCTCTTGGTTGGTTAGGCCCAATGCTTTGGGGCACTATTTCATCACTCTAGTTTCATGGTCTAGCCCTAGATTTCAAGTATTCTATAACAAATTCTGAAGACTTCCTGTTAGGAAAAATTGTTAAAAGTAGAAACTTGGGGCTGGCGCCATGGCGTACTAGGTTAATCCTCCACCTGTGGCGCCGACATCCCATATGGGCGCCGAGTTCTAGTCCCGGTTGCTCTTCTTCCAGTCCAGCTCTCTGCTGTGGCCCGGGAGAGCTGTGAAAGATGGCCCAAGTGTTTGGGCCCCTGCACCCACATGGGACACCACTTTATGGTTTTATAACCATATCAAACTTGAGGGCCTTAAAACTACATTGATGCAATGCATTTTATCTCCAAATATAACATTTTGATCCAACCTATATATCAGGAAATACTTGAATATTTCAAGAGAATATACTAAGGTATTTAGAAAAGTTCAGAGAAAAACAGAATTGCAAACATGAACTGACTTTGTTAAAAAAAAATTGGCTAATCTTTGGGGGCGGAGCCAAGATGGCGGAATAGTGAGGGCGTGCACTGATAGTCCAGGAAAATTTAGTTTAATAAAAGGGGAGTTACGGTAGCCTCAGAAAAAGAACCAGGAAAATATTGCAGAGGAAACTCTTCTGAATCGAGTGGCTATGAATCGGAGGACCTACTCGGAGAACAAGGTCACCCACTGCGCGGAAGCCGAGCCGCAGGAGCCGTGGGAGCCGCAGGGTCTGCGCGCCAGTGCAGGAAGGGGAGTACATGTCACACAGACACCAGCGGGGAGAGTTGGGACATCCAGGGCTCCGAGTCCACACATCGGCGCTGGAAGGGGAGGTGAGCTCAATAAACCAAGACATTGGCGGGGAAATGGGGGTCAGAATCTAGAGGGGAACTGGAAAGTGCAGCAGACTCACTACCGGAAAGAAGGGAAAAAAAGGTTGGGGGTTTCTCTCTCCGCCAACCTTGCAAAGGTTGCAAGGCTGCAAGGCTTCAAGAGTTTGCAAGAGACAAAGAGCAGGCCCCCTCTCTGGATTTACATAACAACAGGGAAGAGCTAAGGAACTGAGTCATTACAATTCAGTAGCCTAGGCAACCCAGTGGGAGTCCTGAGGAGAAACAGAGCCTACACAGACTCTTTGGGTAGAAGCCAGAGACTGGAAGCTAAATACAATCAATTCTGCACAGACGTGCCATGTGGTATTACTTACCCCCTGAATAAATAAAATAAATAAATAAATAGAGAGAGATTTACCACGCATAACCTGAGGGTGTCACCTTTGCACACCCGTAACCAGGAAGAAACAAGCAGAGCTCTCAGGCCACACCCATCTCAAGCCTCCAAGGCTCCTCCAACAGCAGGAAGTCCACTTAACACGGACATAGTATAAAATAAAATAAAAAATAAAAAAAAAACGCACAGTGACGAAAGAAGAATTAACTATGCCAAGCAACAAACACAGAAATCGAGGGAACAAGATCAATGATGACACTATGATGCCTCCAAATAAACAAAACACCCCAAGCCAAGATTATGAAGATGATGAGATAGAAGAAATGCAAGATACGGATTTCAAAAAATTTATGATAAGATCATTTAGAAGTTTTCAAAAGCAAATCCTTGAACTACAGAAATCCTTATTGGACAGGATTGAAAATCTCTCTCGTGAAAATGAAATTTTAAGGAAGAATCAAAATGAAACGCAGAAACTAGTAGAACAGGAAAGTGTGATAGTGAAGAGAAATCAAAATGAAATGAAGAGCTCAATAGATCAAATGACAAACACATTAGAGAGCCTTAAAAAACAGAATGGATGAAGCAGAAGAGAGAATATCGGACTTAGAAGACAGAGCACAGGAAAACATACAGTCAAACCAAAGAAAAGAAGAGGAAATTAGAAATCTAAAAAATATTGTTGGGAATCTACAGGATACTATTAAAAAAACCAACATTCGAGTTCTAGGAGTTCCTGAAGGCATGGAGAGAGAGAAAGGATTAGAAGGCCTTTTTAGTGAAATACTAGCAGAGAACTTTCCAGGTTTGGAGAAGGACAGAGACATCCTAGTACAGGAAGCTGATAGAACCCCCAATAAACATGACCAAAAGAGATTCTCACCACGACACGTGGTGATTAAACTTACCAGAGTGAAACATAAAGAAAAGATCCTAAAATGTGCAAGAGAGAAACGTCAGATTACTCTCAGAAGAACTCCAATCAGACTCACAGCAGACTTCTCATCAGAAACACTAGAGGCTAGGAGGGAATGGTGAGACATAGCACAGGTGCTAAGAGAGAAAAATTGCCAGCCCAGAATATTATATCCTGCTAAGCTCTCATTTGTGAATGAAGGTGAAATAAAGACCTTTCATAGCAAACAGAAATTGAAAGACTTTGTGGCCACTCATCCGGCCCTGCAAAAGATACTTAAAGATGTGCTACACTCAGAAACACAGAAACACAGCCATCAATATGAAAGAAGGTAAAGGAAGAACACCTACCAGTAAAAGAGCATGGGAAGCTCAAAGCATATACTAGAAAATATCTCCAGGAAAATGGCAGGGCAAAGTCACTACTTTTCAATAGTCACATTAAACGTTAATGGACTTAACTCTTCAGTTAAAAGACACCAATTGGCTGATTGGCTTAAGGAACACAACCCAACTATTTGTTGCCTACAAGAAACACATCTCTATAACAAAGATGAATGCAGACTGAAAGTGAAAGGTTGGAAAAAGATATTCCATGCCAACAGAAACCAAAAAAAACCAGGTGTAGCCATATTAATATCAGACAAAATAAACTTTAATACAAAAACTGTTAAGAGAGACAAAGAGGGACACTATATAATGATTAAGGGTTCAATTCAACAGGAAGATGTAACTATTATAAATATATATGCACCTAATTACAGGGCACCGGTCTATTTAAAAGATATGTTAAGGGACTTAAAGGGAGATTTAGATTCCAATACAATAGTACTGGGGGACTTCAATACTCCACTCTTAGAAATAGATCATCCGGACAGAAGATCAACAAGGAAACAGCAGATTTAATTGACACTATTGCCCAAATGGATCTGACAGATATCTACAGAACTTTCAATCCTACATCTAAAGACTTCACATTCTTCTCAGCAGTGCATGGGACCTTCTCTAGGATTGATCACATACTAGGCCATAAAGCAAGTCTCAGCAAATTTAAAAGAATTAGAATCATACCATGCAGCTTCTCAGACCACAGTGGAATGAAGCTGGAAATTAGCAACTCAGGAAGCCCCAGAAAGTATGCAAACACATGGAGACTGAACAACATGCTCCTGAATGAACACTGGGTCATTCAAGAAATCAAAAGAGAAATCAAAAACTTTCTGGAAGTAAATGAAGATAACAACGCAACATATCAAAACTTATGGGATACAGCAAAAGCAGTATTGAGAGGCAAGTTTATAGCAATAGGTGCATCTATCAAGAAATTGGAAAGGTACCAAATAAATGAGATTTCAGCACATCTCAAGGACCTAGAAAAACTGCAGCAAACCAAACCCAAATCTAGTTGGCAAAGAGAAATAATTAAAACCAGAGAAGAAATTAACAGGATTGAATCCAAAAAAAAAAAAAAAAACACTACAAAAAATCAGCTAAGCGAGAAGCTGGTTTTTTGAAAAAATAAACAAAATTGACACCCCATTGGCCCAACTAACTAAAAAAAGAAAAGATCCAAATCAATAAAATCAGAGATGAAAAAGGAAATGTAACAAGAGACACCACAGAAATAAAAAGAATCATCAGAAATTACTACAAGGACCTGTATGCCAGCAAGCAGGAAAATCTATCAGAAATGAATAGATTCCTGGACACATGCAATCCACCAAAATTGAACCATGAAGACATAGAAAACCTAAATAGAAACATAACTGAAACAGAAATTGAAACAGTAATAAAGGCCCTCCCTACAAAGAAAAGCCCAGGACCAGATGGATTCACTGCTGAATTTTACCAGACATTTAAAGGAAAACTAATCCCATTTCTTCTCAAACTATTCAGAACAATCAAAAAAGAGGGAATCCTCCCAAATTCTTTCTATGAAGCCAGCATCACCTTAATCCCTAAGCCAGAGAAAGATGCAGCACTGAAAGAAAATTATAGACCAATATCCCTGATGAACATAGACGCAAAAATCCTCAATAAAATTCTGGCCAATAGAATACAACAACACATCAGGAAAATCATCCACCCAGACCAAGTGGGATTCATCCCTGGTATGCAGGGATGGTTCAACATTCGCAAATCAATCAATGTGATTCACCACATTAACAGACTGCAGAAGAAAAACCATATGATTATCTCAATAGATGCAGAGAAAGCATTCGATAAAATTCAACAACCTTTCATGATGAAAACTCTAAGCAAATTGGGTATAGAAGGAACATTCCTCAATATAATCAAAGCAATTTATAAAAAACCCATGGCCAGCATCCTATTGAATGGGGAAAAGTTGGAAGCATTTCCACTGAGATCTGGGACCAGACAGGGATGCCCACTCTCACCACTGCTATTTAACATAGTTCTGGAAGTTTTAGCCAGAGCCATCAGACAAGAAAAAGAAATCAAAGGAATACAAATTGAGAAGGAAGAACTCAAACTATCCCTCTTTGCAGACGATATGATTCTTTACTTAGAGGATCCAAAGAACTCTACTAAGAGACTATTGGAACTCATAGAGGAGTTTGGCAAAGTGGCAGGATATAAAATCAATGCACAAAAATCAACAGCCTTTGTATGCACAAGCAATGCCATGGCTGAGAAAGAACTTCTAAGATCAATCCCATTCACAATAGCTACAAAAACAATCAAACACCTTGGAATAAACTTAACCAAGGACGTCAAAGATCTCTACGATCAGAATTACAAAATCTTAAAGAAAGAAATAGAAGAGGATACCAAAAAATGGAAAAATCTTCCATGCTCATGGATTGGAAGAATCAACATAATCAAAAAGTCCATTCTCCCAAAAGCAATTTATAGATTCAATGCAATTCCAATCAGGATAACAAAGACATTCTTCTCAGATCTAGAAAAAATGATGCTGAAATTTATACTGAGGCACAAGAGACCTCGAATAGCTAAAGCAATCTTGTACAACAAAAACAAAACTGGAGGCATCTCAATACCAGATTTCAGGACATACTACAGGGCAGTTGTAATCAAAACAACATGGTACTGGTACAGAAACAGATGGATAGACCAATGGAACAGAATTGAAACACCAGAAATCAACCCAAACTTCTACAGCCAACTTATATTTGATCAAGGATCTAAACCTAATTCCTGGAGCAAGGACAGTCTATTCAATAAATGGTGCTGGGAAAACTGGATTTCCACGTGCAGAAGCATGAAGCAAGACCCCTACCTTACACCTTACACAAAAATCCACTCAACGTGGATTAAAGACCTAAATCTATGTCCTGACACCATCAAGTTATTAGAGAACATTGGAGAAACCCTTCAAGATATTGGCACAGGCAAAGAATTTCTGGAAAAGACCCGGGAGGCACAGGCAGTCAAAGCCAAAATCAACTATGGGATTGCATCAAGTTGAGAAGTTTCTGTACTGCAAAAGAAACAGGAAAGTGAAGAGACAACCGACAGAATGGGAAAAATATTTGCAAACTATGCAACAGATAAAGGGTTAATAACCAGAATCTACAAAGAGATCAAGAAACTCCACAAAAACAAAACCAACAACCCAATTAAGAGATGGGCCAAGGACCTCAATAGACATTTTTCAAAAGAGGAAATCCAAATGGCCAACAGGCACATGAAAAAATGTTCAAGGTCACTAGCAATCAGGGAAATGCAAATCAAAACCACAATGAGGTTCCACCTCACCCCGGTTAGAATGGCTCACATACAGAAATCTACCAACAACAGATGCTGGCGAGGATGTGGGGAAAAAGGGACACTAACCCACTGTTGGTGGGAATGCAAACTGGTCAAGCCACTATGGAAGTCAGTCTGGAGATCCCTCAGAAACCTGAAGATAACCCTACCGTTCGACCCAGCCATCCCACTCCTTGGAATTTACACAAAGGAATTTAAATTGGCAAACAAAAAAGCGGTCTGCATCCTAGTGTTTATCGCAGCACAATTCACAATAGCCAAGACCTGGAACCAACCTAAATGCCCATCAACGGTAGACTGGATAAAGAAATTATGGGATATGTACTCTTTAGAATACTATACCGCAGTAAGAAACAAAGAAATCCAGTCATTTGCAACAAAATGGAGGAATCTGGAACACATCATGCTGAGTGAAGTAAGCCAGTCCCAAAGGGACAAATACCATATGTTCGCCCTGATCGGTGACAACTGACTGAACACCAAAAAGGAAACCTCCTGAAGTGAAATGGACACTATGGGAAATGGTGACTTGATCAGCATAGCCCTGACTGTTAATGAACAACTTAATACATTATCCCTCTTAGTAGTTTTTTTGTCTGTTCTATTTAATATGACTGGTTTAATTCTGTAATTAATTCACAGTTATTCTTAAGTGTTGAAATTTAACTGAAATGTGATCCCTGTTAAACATAAGAGTAGGAATAAGAGAGGGAAGAGATGTACAATTTGGGACATGCTCAAGCTGACTTGCCCCAAATGGTAGAGTTAGAAACATACCAGGGGACTCCAATTTAATCCCATCAAGGTGGCATGTACCAATGCCATCTCACTATTCCAAGTGATCAATTTCAGTTCACAATTGATCATAATGAAAGGACTAAGAGTCAAAGGAAGCACAAAAACAAGTCTAGTACCTGCTAACACTAACCGATAGAATAAATAAAGGGGAGAGTGATCCAACATGGGAAGCGAGATACTCAGCAGACTCATAGAATGGCAGATGTCCTAAACAGCACTCTGGCCTCAGAATCAGCCCTAAAGGCATTCCGATCTGGCTGAAAAGCCCATGAGAGTATTTCAGGCATGGAAAGCCAAGACACTCTGGCAAAAAGATCTCTGTGAGTGAGATCCCAGTGGAAAGAACAGGTCTTCAAAGAAGGAGGTACCTTCCTCTGAAGGGAGGAGAGAACCTCCACTTTGAATATGACCTTGTCTAAACAAGATAAGAATCGGAGAACTCAGAGGGCTTCCATAGCCTTGGGAACTCATGACTGGAGCATAGGGAGATTACTGATGCCATAGACAGGAGTGTCAATTTGTAAAGTCAACAACAGGAGTCACTGTGCACTTACTCCTCATGTAGGATCTCTGTCCTTAATGTGCTGTACATTGAGATTTAATGCTATAACAGTTGCTCCCCCTCTTCGTGGAGGAACGACACAGGACCCTGTGTTGTTCTTTCATCTGCTCGGCCCTCCCCGGGTTTGCTGCTGGTTCTTCCCGGGTTGGCTACCGACCCTTCCACCTCCGTGGAAGGGCGGTTCCCCCTGCCACATTCCCCACTTCCGCGGGGGAGCGGCACACCTCCGGCCGGCTCTCTCGGGGGCTGCTCAGGTGTTCCTTCAAATAGACGTTCCTCTTAGATGTTCCTGGTGCATGTTGTCTCTCTCCTCCTTTATAGTCCTCTTCCACCAATCCCAACTCTGCTACCCACACGCCGAGTACGCTGCTCTCCTCCAATCAGGAGCAGGTCCTACAGTTTATTGGTTGAACTGGAGGCAGCTGTGTAGAAGCTGTTTCTCCCTTCTTAGTGCCATTTTGTGGGAGAGCAGATGCATAGAATAAGTCTTAATTCCAGTAACTTAGTCTAGTCCGAGTTGCTCCCAATTGCTCCCCACAGATCCCCCTTTCTTTTTATTTTTGGCGTTGATACGTGCCTCTCTTCGGTGCCCCGCGGCACACACTCTGCTCTGCTTGCTAGAGTTGCCCACAGGTGCTTATAAGTCCTATCAATCAGGCAAACCGAATCTGGGTCCTCTCTTCGCCATGTTGTGAGGAGGTTTTTAGGCGCTGATGCGTGCCTGTGTTCGGTGCCCTGCAGCGCATGCTCTGCTCTGCTAGAACTGCCTGCAGGTACTTACAAGCCCTATCAGGCAAACCGAATCCAAGCCCTCTCATTGCCGTCTTGTGGGGAGACTTATTGATGTTAATTTGTGCCTGTCTTCGATGACCTGCGGCGCATAAGCTGCTAGCCGCCCGCAGGTGCTCACCACCTCCCTAATCAGGCAGACCGAATCCAAGCTCTCTCATTGCCGTGCGTGTTGTGGGGAGGCCTTATTTTTCTCTATTTCTATCTCCGGGCATTCCTATCTCTCCTATTTTACTTCTATCTGCCAGCATTCCTATTTCTCTCATTTTACTTCTAAACTTCTGTTTCTCTTATCCCTGCGGCTTCCCGGCGCCCGCCCCGAGGCTGCTTCTCGGCGGCTTCCCGGCTCTGAGCCGCTTCAGCCCACGCTTCTCTCATCTGCGCGGCTTCCCGGCTTCGCGCGCGCACTCCGCGGTCTCCGCGCCCCTTCGCGCCCACACCACGGCCTCGCACTAGCCCCACGTTCCCTATCTATTCACGCCCCATGCTCTCTCTGCACGCGGCGGCTTCCGCGAGTCACACAGCGTAGCTTACGTTTCCACCACCACCGGTATTCAATCTAAGTTCCCCGGGCTAACCTGGCGAATTCAACCTGGCTCACGTCCGCGCCTCTGGTTCCAGATTTTCGCCTTTTGCTCCCCGGGCTGACTTGAAGAATTCCAAGATAGCTTACGTTTCCGCCTCAGCCTGCATTCGCAGCTTCATCCTCCCTAACATTTTTCTCTACCCGGTATGTTTCCCTAAGTTTTCTTCCAACAATATTCCTCCCTCATTTCTCCTGGCTTGTCCCCACAGTCCGTATCTGAGTCTGTTTGTTCTAGCTTTCACTTTCGCTTTCGACCTTAGAGATTTCTCCCAGTTTCCCCCCGTAGTCCGTATCTGAGTCTATGCCTAGGCTTTTGATAGCTTCTTCCGGCACCTTTTTCATCCGGCTTTCCCCTAGGCTCTTTGCTAGTCTCTCTCTCCGGTATTTTCCACTTCTTCCCGTTTCTTCCCTCCTAGGTTTCCTATCTGAGTCACGGCACCATTATGTCGCTCCCCATCTTCGTGGAGGAACGACACTAAACCCTGCCTAGGCTTCATATCCGAGTCACGGCACCATTATGTCACTCCCCGTCTTCGTGGAGGAACGACACAGGACCCTGCGCTGTTCTTTCGTCTGCTCAGCCCTCCCCGGGTTTGCTGCTGGTTCTTCCCGGGTTGGCTACCGACCCTTCCACCTCCGTGGAAGGGCGGTTCCCCCTGCCACATTCCCCACTTCCGCGGGGGAGCGGCACACCTCCGGCCGGCTCTCTCGGGGGCTGCTCAGGTGTTCCTTCAAATAGACGTTCCTCTTAGATGTTCCTGGTGCATGTTGTCTCTCTCCTCCTTTATAGTCCTCTTCCACCAATCCCAACTCTGCTACCCACACGCCGAGTACGCTGCTCTCCTCCAATCAGGAGCAGGTCCTACAGTTTATTGGTTGAACTGGAGGCAGCTGTGTAGAAGCTGTTTCTCCCTTCTTAGTGCCATTTTGTGGGAGAGCAGATGCATAGAATAAGTCTTAATTCCAGTAACTTAGTCTAGTCCGAGTTGCTCCCAATTGCTCCCCACAATAACGAGTACTCAAACAGTATATTTCACTTTGTGTTTCTGCAAACTGTTGAAATCTTTACTTAATGCATACTAAACTGATCTTCTGTAAAAAAAAAAAAAAAAAAAGAAAAGAAATTATCAATTCCCAACTTGACTCTCCCTGGGATTAAACATGACAATAGGTCTGATCTGATTTCATCATCATTTAAAAAATCATCTATCATTTTTCACTTTATGTTTCTGTGTGGGAGCAAACTGTTGAAATCCTTACTTAATGTATACTAAGCTGATCTTCTGTATATTAAGATAATCAAAAATGAATCTTGATGTGAATGGAAGGGGAGAGGGAGTGGGAAAGGGGAGGGTTGCGGGTGGGAGGGACGGTATGGGGGGGGAAGCCACTGTAATCCATAAGTCGTACTTTGGAAATTTATATTCATTAAATAAAAGTTAAAAAGAAAAAAAAAGAGGAATAAGTTGGGGTACTTGGGAAGGAAAACATCAAAAGATAGAACTTTGAAACATTCATGGAACAGTGGAATTAAACATATGAATTTATTTTGTTGCAAAAATAAAAAAAAATTGAGGTGTCAGTGTTTGGCCTATCCATTTACATACCATTTTCCCGCAGCAAAGTCTTTGGGTTTGATCCTCAGCATTGGAATCTAATTCCAATGCATACCTGGAGGCAGCAGGTGATGGCTCAAGTAAATGTGATCTTGACACTCACACTGGAGTACCAAATTCAGTTCTAGGTTTTTGGCTTTTGGTCCTGGCCAGGTGCACATTTTGGGAGTGAAGCAGCAGATTGGAGATCTCTTTTTCTATTTTTCACTCTCTCTGCCTCTCAAAAAATATTAACAATGTTGAAATAAATGCATAGTTTGCTCATCATATGCGTTTTTCACATATAATCAAAATTATCTTGCTCCTGATTTCTTTTTCCTGCAGAAAAATAGCAGGTATGTTTAACAATTAAATCTACTTTTCCATGAACTTTTTGACATATTCTACACAAAGTCAGATAACTTAGGTTCTATTCTGGGAAAAATACAAAACTGGAACACTTACAGAAATATTAAAATAATTACGAAAAAGACATTACTTACCATTATGAAAATAAAAAAGATATAATGAAGAAAGAGAATTGTAGACCAATGTCAAGGATGAGATGCAAAAATCCTCCCCAAATACAAGCTGATTAAATCAAAAAGCCCGTAAGAAAGGTCACTCACCTGCAGGGATGGTTCTACATTCACAAATCAATAATGTGATAAATCACATAAACAATTTTAAGAATAAAAACTGTATGATTATCTCAACATATTCAGTGGAAGTATTTGATAAAATACAATGTCCATTAATTGAAAAAATAGAAAAACCTTAAGCAAATTGGGATTCGAAAGATCATCCAACAACACAGTCAAGGCAATATATGAAAAGCTGGAATAATTTCTATGAACATCTGGAACTAGAAAAAGATGTCTACTTTAATCATTGCTATTCAATGTTTCCCTGGATTTTTTAGCCATAGCCATTACAGAGGAAAAAGTAATCAAAGGGATACAAACTGGAAAGGAAGAAGGCAAAATATCCCTGTTTGTAGATGACATATTTAGGTATACAGGGGAACTAAAACACCCTATTAAAGACAATTGGAACTCATAAGAGAGTTTGCTAAATTGCAGGATACAAAATTAGTATGCAAAAATCAACTGTAATGACTGTAATAAGATTGTATGATGATTCTTCAGAAAGCTCAAAATAGATATACCTTATGGTCCAGCCCTCCCACTCTTGGGAATTTACCAATAGAAAATGAAATCAGCATATGAAAGAGTTGTCTATACTCCTATGTTCACTGCAGCCCAATTCACAATAGCTAAAATATGGAATCAACCCAGAAGACCATCAACTGATGACTGGATTATGAAAATGTGGTACATATACAATATGGAATATTACTCTACTGTAAAAAAAAGTTTGAAATTCTTTCTTCAAAACAAATTGGATGTAAATGGAAAACATACTTTGTGAAATAATCCAATCCCCAAAAGATATATCATTATTTTTTCCTGGTCTGTGGTAACTAATAGAATACAAATAAATGTAATGTATAATTGTTTGCATTGCAATCTGCATAAAATTATTCATGTGTATAAACTGTTTAGAGAAAATAGCTTAAAGCCTAAATGAACTTAATTATTATCCTGTAACCACACAGGAAGTATTTAGGTATCATATTGTTAGTACTTGCATATCATTGAAATAAATTATGAATGACTGGCCAAAAAACTTGATATGGGTGAATTAATCATTTATAAATCAATTATTTTCTATAGCCATTGTCTATATTTCCATTAAACTGGGGACCTTTTTCATTTTTACTTGTTAATCTCTTTTTTGTATTTTTGTATTTATTTATTTTTATTTAGTAAATATAAATTTCCAAAGTACAGTTTATGGACTACAATGGCTTCCCCCCCAACATAATTTCCCTCCCACTCGAACCCCTCCCATCTCCCGCTCCCTCTCCCATTCCATTCACATCAAGATTAATTTTCAATTATCTTTATATACAGAAGATCTATTTAGTATATATTAAGTCAATCAACTTCAGTTCACAATTGATCACAATGATAGGTCTAAAAGTCAAAGGGATCACACAAACAAGACTAGTGTCTGCTAATACTAACTGATAGAATCAAAAAGGGAGAGAACGATCCAACATGGGAAGTGGGACACACAGCAGACTCACAGAATGGCAGATGTCATAAACAGCACTCTGGCCTCAGAATCAGCCTTGAAGGCATGTGGATCTGGCTCTAGAGCCCATGAGAGTATTTTAGGCATGGAAAGCCAAGACACTCTGGGAAAAAAAAAGAAGACCTAAATGAAAGATCTCTGCAAGGGAGAACCCAGTGGAAAGAACGGGGCCATCAAAGAAGGAGGTACCTTTCTCTGAAGGGAGGAGAGAACTTCCACTTTGACTATGACCCTGTCAGAATAAGATTGAAGTCGGCGAACCCAAAAGGCTTCCATAGCCTTGGCAACTCATGACTAGAGCCTAGGGAGATTTCTGACGCCATAAACAAGAGTGTCAAATTGTTAAATCAACAACAGGAGTCACTGTGTACTTACTTCTCATGTGGGATCTGTCCTTAATGTGTTGTCCAATGTGAAGTAATGCTCTAAATAGTACTGAAACAGTATTTTTACACTTTGTGTTTCTGTGTGGGTGCAAATTGATGAAATCTTTACTTAATATATACTGAATCAATCTTCTGCATATAAAGATAATTGAAAATGAATCTTGATGTGAATGGAATGGGAGAGGGAGCAGGATATGGGAGGGGTGCGAGTGGGAGGGAAATTATGGGGGGGGGGAAGCCAATGTAATCCATAAACTGTACTTTGGAAATTTATATTTACTAAATAAAAAAGGGTGTTATATTTTATCAAATGCTTTCTCTGCGTCAATTGAGATAATCATATGCTTTTTCTTCTGCAGTCTGTTAATGTGGTGTATCACATTGTTATTTTGCAAACATTGAACCATCCCTGCATACCAGGGATAAATCCCACTTGGTCTTGGTGGATGATCTTTCTGATGTGTTGTTGCATTCTATTGGCCAGAATTTTATTGAGGATTTTTGCATCTATGTTCATCAGGGATATTGGTCTGTAATTCTCTTTCAGTGCTGCATCTTTCTCTGGCTTAGGAACTAAGGTGATGCTAGCTTCATAAAAATAATTTGGGAGGATTCCCTCTTTTTTGATTTTTCTGAATAGTTTGAGAAGAATTGGAGTTAGTTCTTCTTTAAATGTCTGGTAGAATTCAGCAGTGAATCCATCTGGTCCTGGGCTTTTCTTTGTAGGGAGGGCCTTTATTACTGTTCCAATTTCTTTCTCAGTTATGAGTCTGTTTAGGTTTTCTATGTCTTCCTAGTTCAATTTAGATAGGTTGCATGTGTCCCCAGAATCTATCCATTTCTGATAGATTTCCCTGTTTGCTGGCATACAAGTCCTTGTAGTAATTTCTGATGATTCTTTTTATTTCTGTGGTGTCTGTTGTTACGTTTCCTTTTTCATCTCTGATTTTTATTGATTTGGGTCTTTTCTTTTTTTAGTTGGGCTAATGGGGTGTCAATTTTGTTTATTTTTTCAAAAAACCAGCTCTTCATTTGGCTGATTTGTTGTAATTTTTTTTTGAATTCAATCCTGTTGATTTCTTCTCTGATTTTAATTATTTCTCTTCTCCTACTAGATTTGGGTCTGGTTTGCTGCAGATTTTCTAGATCCTTGAGGTGAATTGAAAGCTCATCTATTTGGTGCCTTTCCAATTTCTTGATGTAGGCACCTATTGCTATAAAGTTTCCTCTTAACACTGCTTTTGCTGTATCCCATAAGTTTTGGTATGTTGTGTTGTCATCTTCATTTACTTCCAGAAAATTTTTGATTTTTCTTTTGATTTCCTTTATGAGCCATTGTTCATTCAGGAGCATGTTGTTCAATCTCTATGTGTTTGCATATGCTCTAGGGATTCCTGAGTTGCTAATTTCCAACTTCATTCCTTTATGGTCTGAGAAGCTGCATGGTATGATTCTAATTCTTTTAAATTTGCTGAGACTTGCTTTATGGCCTAGTATGTGGTCAATCCTAGAGAAGGTTCCATGTACTGCTGAGAAGAATATAAATGCTTTATGTGTAGGATGAAAAGTTCTGTAGATATCTGTTAGATCCATTTGGGCTATAGTGTCATTTAAATCTACTGTATCCTTGTTGATCTTCTGTCCTGTTGATCTGTCTGTTTCTGAGAGTGGAGTATTGAAGTCCCCCAGTACTATTGTATTGGAGTCTAAGTCTCCCTTTAACTCCCTTAACAAATCTTTTAAATAAACCAGTGCCCTGTAATTAGGTGCATATACATTGATAATTGTTATATCTTCCTGTTGAATTGATCCCTTAATTAATATAGTGCCCCTCTTTGTCTCTCTTAACGGTTTTTGTGTTAAAGTTTATTTTGTCTTTCACTTCTGTTGGCTTGGTATATCTTTTTCCAGCCTTTCACTTTCAGTCTGTATACATCTCTGTTGGAAAGATGTGTTTCTTGTAAGCAGCAAATAGATGGGTTTTGTTCCTTAACCCAATCAGCCAATCGGTGTCTTTTAACTGGACAGTTGAGGCCATTAATGTTCAATGTGACTACAGATTAGTAACTTTGCCCTGCCGTTTGCCAAAGATATTTTCTAATATATGCTTTAACTTCCTGTGATCTTTTGCTTGAGGTTTCCTTCCTTTACCTTCTGGCATATTGATAACTGTGTTTCTGTGTGTAACACATCTTTAAGCACCTTTTGCAGGGCTGGATGAGTGGTGGCAAAGTCTTTCAATTTCTGTTTGCTATGAAAGGTCTTTATTTCACCTTCATTCACAAATGAGAGCTTGGCAGGATATAATATTCTGGGATGGCAGTTTTTCTCTCTTAGTACCTGGGCTATGTCTCGCCATTCCTCCTAGCTTGTAGAGTTTCTGATGAGAAGTCAGCTGTGAGTCTGATTGGAGATCCTCTGAGAGTAATCTGACGTTTCTCTCTTGCACATTTTAGGATCTTTTCTTTATGTTTCACTGTGGAGAGTTTAATTACAACGTGTCGTGGTGAGGATCTCTTTTGGTCGTGTTTATTAGGGGTTCTGTGAGCTTCCTGTACTAGGATGTCTGTGTCCTTCTCCAAACCCGGGAAGTTTTCTGCTAGTATCTCACTAAAAAGGCCTTCTAATCCTTTCTCTCTCTCCATGCCTTCAGGAACTCCTAGAACTCGAATGTTGGTTTTTTTAATAGTATCCTGTAGATTCCCAACAATATTTTTTAGATTTCTAATTTCCTCTTCTTTTCTTTGGTTTGACTGTATGTTTTCCTGTGCTCTGTCTTCTAAGTCCGATATTCTCTCTTCTGTTTCACTGACTGTTTTTAAGGCTTTCTAATGTGTTTGTCATTTGATCTATTGAGTTCTTCATTTCATTTTGATTTCTCTTCACTATCACACTTTCCTGTTCTACTAGTTTCTGCGTTTCATTTTGATTCCTCCTTAAGATTTCTTTTTCTCGAAGGAGATTTTCTATCCTGTCCAGTAAGGATTTCCGTAGCTCAAGCATTTGTTTTTGAAAACTTCTAAATGTTCTCATAAATTTTTTGAAATCTGTATCTTGCATTTCTTCCATCTCATCATCTTCATAATCTTGGCTTGGGGTGTCTTTCATGTCTCCCTTGTTCTTGTTTCCTCGGTTTCTGCGTTTGTTGCTTGGCATTGTGGAGATATTCTTTGGATTCTTCTTCCCTTGCTGTGGTGTTTTTGTTTTTGTTTTTTTGTTTTGTTATACTATGACTGTATTAAGTGGACTGTCTGTTTTTGATGGAGCCTTAGAGGCTTGAGATGGGTGTGGCCAGAGAGCTCTGTTTGGTTCCTCAGGGTTAAGGGTGTGCCAAAGGTGACATTCCCAGGTTAGGTGTGGTAAATCTCTCTTTTTTTGATTCAGAAGGGAAGTAATGTCACGCAACTGAATGGAATTGAAGGTAGTCAGCTTCCAATCTCTGGCTCCTGTGGGTATAACATTCACCTGCTCTTTTCCAAGGACCACACAGGGAATCTGTTCTGCCCTCAGTGTGTGCTCAAATTTTCCTACAGTCTCTCACTGGGTTGCCAAGGTTACCAAATTTTAGTGTCTCTGGAGAGTACTCACATGAACTCCATGAGTTCTCTCACCCACCGTCTTTTTTCACAGTCTCAGTTCATTAGCTCCACACATTCACTAGGTCCTAATCTCCTGTTATTTCACACACACACACCCCAGAGTCAGGTTTTTCTGCAATAGTTTGTTTTTTTTTTTATTTGGTTTTCTTCATAGTATTTGTTGAAACTTTTTATTTAACAGAGCACTAACCATATGTGTATAAAGTCTCTTGAGGGTAGATCTCAGTAAAAAAGTGAGAGTGGGAATAAAGAGGGAGGAGGAAGTTTGTAACTTTAAACTATATAGTTATGCATACAATCCTATAGACTTACTTATAAGGGTACAGTTTAAAAACTTAACTTGGGACCCCAAATCCCATTAGGCTGGGTGGTAAAAATGCCACCTTAAGTGTTAAAGTGATCATATTAAGTGTTAAAATGAACATATAGATAGGATTAAGTGTTAAAGTGATCCTAAAAATAGGATTATGTCTCTGGTAACAGTAAAGTTATCTCCATGGATGTCTTCATGAAGTTTTCCCAGTAGATCACATTCAAATGCTCTCCATCTTATTTCCTCAGGGTTCAAAATAATCCGACAGCTACTAAAATGATATTTGACCTAAGAGCTGATTTTTGTGTGGTATCTTGAATATCATCTCTTTGCAGCCACGTCTTCTGGCGACTAAGTAGGATTTTCAAGTAAGTTCTGAGCAGACAATGTTATTCAGTAGAAGGAGAAATTAACAAAGATAATGCTGTAGTCTACAACTAAGATTGGCCCTGCTGAAGCCATTGATACATTCCATTTTATGAATATTGAAAATCTTCTCAAAATGAAAAATACTTTAAAATTTAATTCTAAATGCTTTTAAAATACACTGATACACTGAGTGTCTACCAGGTGCCAGCCACTACAAGAAGAACTACAGAGAAGGTATATCCAAAGGAGGGGCATAATATCTGTCCCTAAATTCTGCAATCTGGACATGATCCAGAAGCAACAGAAATTGTATTTTACTTTTGCAAAAATGGGGCTTGGGCTGTAAGGGTTTTGCTCTGATTCCATTTTAACTGTTTAATCAATTTACTTTATGTAAATCACTTTACTTCATTGTTTAATAGAGTAAACTTGATTATATTGTCTATTATTTGACATTATTGTGATTCTATTGAGAGTTATATATTATGTGTCATAAAAATATTTAAATTCCAAAGTTTGTACTATTCCAATATTCACTTTGTGGAAGTATTTAAAATAATGTTTAAAAATTAAATATTGGCTGGTACACCTGAGCATTCAACCACTCACCCTATTACCAACTCCCACTACAAATGCTTCTCAAACTATTCCAAACAATTGAAAAGGAAGGGCTACTCCCAAACTCCTTCTTTGAGGACAGTATCACCTTAATTCCAAAACCAGAAAAAGATACAGGAGAAAGAACTACAGACCAATATCCTGATGAACACAGATGCAAAAATCCTCAAAAAAATTCTAGCTAATCCAATTGAACTACACATCAGAAAGCTTATTCACATAAACCACGCGTGATTTTTCTCTGGTATGCAGGTTTGTTTCAACACATGAAAATGAATAAATGTGATGTGTCACATGAACAGATTGAAGAATAAATACCATATAATTATATCAGTAGGATTTATAAAGTACTTGAAGTATCACATCCTTTCATGATACAAATCTTAAGCAATTTGGTTATAGAAGGAACATACCTCAACTCAGTCAAGGCAATATATGACAAACACACAACACAAACATATTGAGTGGGAAATGTTGCAAGTATTTCCACTAGATTTGGAAGCAGACAAGGATGCCCACTCTTACAACTGCTATTCTGTATACTTCTGGAGGTGTTAGCCACAGCCATAGGCAAGAAAATCAATTCAAATAGATAGAGATTAGAATTGGAGGAAATCAAATCATCCCTGTTTGCAGACATCATGATTCTGTATACAGGATCAATGGACTCCAACTTTGGTGTAGTTCCAGCATAGAAAGTCAACACATGACAATCAATAGCCTTATTATGCAAATGCAATGTCATAGCTGAGAAAGACGTTCTAAGATCAATTCAATTAGCAGTAGCTCCAGAAATATTTTAAATGTCTTATAAAGTTAACCAAGAGTGTGAAACATCTGTACAGTGGAAACAACAAAAGGGCAAC
This sequence comes from Oryctolagus cuniculus, assembly GCF_051225735.1. NCBI lineage: Eukaryota > Metazoa > Chordata > Mammalia > Lagomorpha > Leporidae > Oryctolagus > Oryctolagus cuniculus. The sequence goes on along the minus strand of NC_142871.1, from coordinate 170,608,819 downwards.
CAACAGATTGGCAGAAAATGTTTGCAAATTATGCAACTGATAAGTGATTAAAAACCAAGATTTGTAAAGAGCTCAAGAAACTCCAAAACAATAAAACAAACAATACAGTGAAGAAATCTGACATGACATGAACAGGCAGTTTTCAAAGCATGAAATACAAATGATCAACAGCCACATGAACAATTCCTCAGGATCACCAGCCAACAGGAAAATGCAAATAAGAATCACAATGAGGTTTCACATCACCCCAGTTAAAATGTGTACAATCCAAAAAAAAATAATGCTGGCAAAGATGTGGGGGGAACAGGTACCCTAATACTCTACTGGTGGGAATGTAAACTCAACGATTATTATTGAACACAGTATGAAAATTCCTAGGAAATATGAAAATATATGAAATGTATGACCCAGCCATTCCACTCCTGGTAACTGACCAAATGAAATTGGTACATGAAACACATTTCTAATGCCATGTTTATTATAGCTGAATTCACAATAGCTAAGCTATGGAATACATTCAGATGAGGCAGATGATTCAGGTGATGACTGCATAAAGCAAATGTGGCATATATGCACTACAGAACACTACACAGATAGAAAAAGTGTTGGAATTTTGTCTTTTCTAAAAAAGTCAATGCAACTGGAAACCATTACGTGCGTTGAAATAATCCAGTTTCTGAAACACAAATATCATATGTTTTCTTTTATATGTAGTAAGTTAGAGTGCAAAAGTCTATTGAAATGAAATGGTCATCTTGTGACTGCACTGCTGTTTTTAGCCTTTGTTTGTACTGCTGTGGACCTCTGGTCTTTCTGCTTTTTACTTGTTGACTATTATGGTTCGTGGTGCACTAGCCTGTGATTGCATACTGAAATTCTGTTTTTATAAAAATTAAAGGAAAAAAGATGAAAGAGGAGGGTTGCAGGAGGAGAGAAGGGGGATGGAACTATGGTTGCCAGAACTGTACCTACAAACACATGAAATCTGATATTTTGTTAATAAAAATTTTTAAAAAAATTAAAGACTACTACTGAGTCTCTTGAAAGAAAATACATGAAGGGGCTGATTGGATTACATGAATGATCAATTTTCATGTTGCCTGCCAAAAGACAAAGTTAGAAAATCTTATGTAGATTCAATGTGAAGGGATGGAAAAAAAGCTACCTTCATATGTCCTAAGTTCAAACAACACAGGTGGTTTTATCTTTAACAAAATAGAAAATCATGATTGTACTTTAAATAAAAGATAGTAGAAAGTTATTTAGAATGTTACTGAACCACGATAAAGATGCAATTCATCGAGAAAACCCTGGGGCGGAGCCAAGATGGCAGAATAGTGAGGGCGCGCACCGATAGTCCGGGAAAATTTAGTTTAATAAAAGGGGAGTTACGGTAGCCTCAGAAAAAAGAACCAGCAAAATATTGCAGAGGAAACTCTTCTGGATCCAGTGGTCGTGAATCGGAGGACCTACTGGGAGAACAAGGTCGCCCACCGCGCGAAAGCCCAGCTGCGGGACCAAGCCGCGGGACCAAGCCGCGGAAGCCGAGCCGCGGGACCCAGCTACGCAAGCTGCAGGGTCTGCGCGCAAGTGCTCGAAGGGGAGTGCGTGCCACACAGACAACAGCGGAGAGACTTGGGACGTCCAGGGCTCCGAGTCCACACATCGGTGCTGGAAGGGGAGCAGACCTGCGTGGAGAGCGTGGGAGCCCACAGTTCGGGACACCAGCGGCAGACTCAACACACCAGCGCTGGAACGCGAGGTGAGCCGAACCTCAATAACCCGAGACACTGGCAGGCAAGCAGAGAGAGACTAGAGGGAACGACCCCCCCGGGGGGGGGACTTCACCAAGCTAACTGGAAGAGAGAGAGAGGAAAAAAGAAAAAGGTGACTGGTATGGACACGGGTTTCTCTCTCTCCGCTCACCTCTCAAGGGCGAGCAAGACAAAGAGCAGGCGCCATCTTGGACATACATCATAAGCAGAGCGACCTCAGGTCTGCACCGGCCCTGAGCCTAACAGAAAAACCTGACTCTGGGCGGGGCGAATTAACAGGAGATTAGGACCTAGTAAATTTGTGGTGCTACTGAACTGAGACTGTGAAAAAAGAGACGGTGGGGGAGAGAACTCACGGAATTCACGTGAGCACTCTCCAGAGACGCTACAATTCCGTAACTTTGGCAACCCAGTGGGAGACTGAAGGAGAATTTGAGCCCACTCCAAGGGCCGAACAGATTCCCTGTGTGGTCCTTGGGAAAGAGCTTCCGATCTCTGGCTCCTGTGGGTATATCATTTGCCTGCTAACTACCTCCAACTTCGTCCAGCTGTGCAGAATAACTTCCCTTTTGAATCAAAAAAAAAGAGAGAGAGAGGTTTACCATGCCTAACCTGGGAGTGTCACCTTTGGCACACCAAAGAGAGCTCTCAGGCCACACCCATCTCAAGCCCTAAGGCTCCATCAAAAACAGATAGTCCACTTAATCTAGAGTCATAGTATAACAAGAAAAAGCACCACAGTGAAGAAACCAAATATCTCCAATATGACAAATAACAAACGCAAAAACCAAGGTAATAAAAACAAGGAAGTCACCATGAAGCCCTCAACTGAAAAAGACACCCCAATTCAAGATTATGAGGATGATGACATAGAAGAAATGCAAGAAGCAGATCTCAAAAAATTGATAAGAACATTAAGAAGTTCTCAAAAACAAATTCTTGAACTACAGAAATCCTTAATGGACAAGATAGAAAATCTCTCTCGTGAAAATGAAATATTAAGGAGGAATCAAAATGAAATGAAACAACTAGTACAACAGGAAACTGGGATAGTGACTGAAGTGAAGAATTCAATAGATCAAATGAAAAACACAATAGAGAGCCTTACAAACAGAATGGGTGAAGCAGAAGAGAGAATATCGGACTTAGAAGACAGAGAACAGGAAAGGATACAGTCAAACCAAAGAAAAGACGAGGAAATTAGAAATCTAAAACATATTGTCGGGAATCTTCAGGATACTATTAAAAAACCCAACATTCGGGTTCTAGGAGTTCCTGAAGGCATGGAGAGGGAGAAAGGATTAGAAGGCCTTTTTAGTGAGATATTAGCACAAAATTTCCCAGGTTTGGAGAAGGACAGAGAAATCCTGGTACAGGAAGCTCACAGAACCCCTAATAAACACGACCAAAAGAGATCCTCACCACGACACGTTGTAATTAAACTCTCCACAGTGAAACATAAAGAAAAGATCCTAAAATGTGCAAGAGAGAAACGTCAGATTACTCTCAGAGGATCTCCAATCAGACTCACAGCTGACTTCTCATCAGAAACTCTACAAGCTAGGAGGGAATGGAGAGATATAGACCAGGTACTAAGAGAGAACAACTGCCATCCCAGAATATTATATCCTGCAAAGCTCTCATTTGTGAATGAAGGTGAAATAAAGACTTTTCATAACAAACAGAAATTGAAAGAATTTGTTGCCACTCATCCAGCCCTGCAAAAGATGCTTAAAGATGTGTTACACACAGAAACAAAGAAACACGGTCATCAATATGAAAGAAGGTAAAGGAAGGAAACCAAGGAAGGAAAGCTCACAGCAAAAGATCACAGGGAATTCAAAGCATATATTAGATCTTATCTTTGGCAAATGGCAGGGCAAAGTTACCACTTATCATTAGTCACATTGAACGTGAATGGCCTGAACTGTCCAGTTAAAAAGACACCGATTGGCTGATTGGGTTAAGGAACAAAACCCATCTATTTGCTGCTTACAAGAAACACATCTTTCCAACAAAGATCCATACAGACTGAAAGTGAAAGGCTGGAAAAAGATATAATACCATGCCAACAGAAATGAAAAAAGAGCAGGCGTAGCCATCTTAATATCAGACACCATAAACTTTACCACAAAAACCGTTAAGAGAGACAAAGAGGGACACTACATAATGATTAAGGGATCAATTCAACAGGAAGATGTAACTATTATTAATGTATATGCACCTAATTACAGGGCACCGGTTTATCTAAAAGATTTGTTAACGGACTTAAAGGGAGACTTAGACCCCAATACAATAGTACTGGGGGACTTCAATACTCCACTCTCAGAAATAGACAGATCAATAGGACAGAAGATCAACAAGGATACAGTAGATTTAAATGACACTATAGCCCAAATGGATCTAACAGATATATACAGAACTTTCAATCCTACAGCTAAAGATTTTACATTCTTCTCAGCAGTACATGGAACCTTCTCTAGGATTGACCACATACTAGGCCATAAAGCAAGTCTCAGCAAATTTAAAAGAATTAGAATCATACCATGCAGCTTCTCAGACCATAAAGGAATGAAGTTGGAAATTAGCAACTCAGGAATCCCTAGAGCATATGCAAACACATGGAGATTGAACAACATGCTCCTGAATGAACAATGGGTCATAGAAGAAATCAAAAGAGAAATCAAAAACTTTCTAGAAGTAAATGAGGATAACAGCACAACATATCAAAACTTATGGGATACAGCAAAAGCAGTGTTAAGAGGAAACTTTATAGCAATAGGTGCCTACATCAAGAAATTGGAAAGGCACCAAATAGATGAGCTTTCAATTCACCTCAAGGATCTAGAAAACCTACAGCAAACCAGACCCAAATCTAGTAGGAGAAGAGAAATAATTAAAATCAGAGAAGAAATCAACAGGATTGAATCAAGAAAAACATTCCAAAAAATCAGCCTAACGAGGAGCTGGTTTTTTGAAAAAATAAACAAAATTGACACCCCATTAGCCCAACTAACTAAAAAAAGAAAAGACCCAAATCAATAAAATCAGAGATGAAAAAGGAAACATAACAACAGACACCACAGAAATAAAAAGAATCATCAGAAATTACTACAAGGACTTGTATGCCAGCAAACAGGGAAACCTATCAGAAATGGATAGATTCCTGGACACATGCAACCTACTTAAATTGAACCAGGAAGACATCGAAAACCTAAACAGACTCATAACTGAGACAGAAATTGAAACAGTAATAAAGGCCCTCCCTACAAAGAAAAGCCCAGGACCAGATGGATTCACTGCTGAATTCTACCAGACATTTAAAGAAGAACTAACTCCAATTCTTCTCAAACTATTCAGAACAATCGAAGAAGAGGGAATCCTCCCAAATTCTTTCTATGAAGCCAGCATCACCTTAATTCCTAAGCCAGAAAAAGATGCAGCACTGAAAGAGAATTACAGACCAATATCCCTGATGAACATAGATGCAAAAATCCTCAATAAAATTCTTGCCAATAGAATGCAACAACACATCAGAAAGATCATCCACCCAGACCAAGTGGGATTTATCCCTGGTATGCAGGGATGGTTTAATGTGCGCAAGACAATCAATGTGATACACCACATTAACAGACTGCAGAAGAAAAACCATATGATTATCTCAATAGATGCAGAGAAAGCATTTGATAAAATACAACACCCGTTCATGATGAAACTCTAAGCAAACTGGGTTTGGAAGGAACATTCCTCAATACAATCAAAGCAATCTATGAAAAACCCACAGCCAACATCCTATTGAATGGGGAAAAGTTGGAAGCAATTCCACTGAGATCTGGTACCAGGCAGGGATGCCCACTCTCACCACTGCTATTCAATATAGTTCTGGAGGTTCTAGCCAGAGCTATTAGGCAAGAAAAAGAAATTAAAGGGATACAAATTGGGAAGGAAGAACTCAAACTATCCCTCTTTGCAGATGACATGATTCTTTATTTAGGGGACCCAAAGAACTCTACTAAGAGACTATTGGAACTCATAGAAGATTTTGGCAAAGTAGCAGGGTATAAAATCAATGCACAAAAATCAACAGCCTTTGTATACACAGATAATGCCATGGCTGAGGAAGAACTTCTAAGATCAATCCCATTCACAATAGCTACAAAAACAATCAAACACCTTGGAATAAACTTAACCAAGGACGTTAAAGATCTCTATGATGAAAATTACAAAAATAGAAAAGGATACCAAGAAATGGAAAAAATCTTCCATGCTCATGGATTGGAAGAATCAATATCATCAAAATGTCCATTCTCCCAAAAGCAATTTATAAATTCAATGCAATACCAATCAAGATACCGAAGACCTTCTTCTCAGATCTGGAAAAATTGGTGCTGAAATTTATCTGGAGGCACAAGAGACCTCGAATAGCTAAAGCAATCTTGTACAACAAAAACAAAGCCGGAGGCATCACAATACCAGATTTCAGGACATACTACAGGGCAGTTGTAATCAAAACAGCATGGTACTGGTACAGAAACAGATGGATAGACCAATGGAACAGAATTGAAACACCAGAAATCAACCCAAACATCTACAGCCAACTTATATTTGATCAAGGATCTAAACCTAATTCCTGGAGCAAGGACAGTCTATTCAATAAATGGTGCTGGGAAAACTGGATTTCCACGTGCAGAAGCATGAAGCAAGACCCCTACCTTACACCTTACACAAAAATCCACTCAACATGGATTAAAGACCTAAATCTACGACCTGACACCATCAAGTTACTAGAGAACATTGGAGAAACTCTTCAAGATATTGGCACAGGCAAAGAGTTTCTGGAAAAGACCCGGGAGGCACAGGCAGTCAAAGCCAAAATTAACTATTGGGATTGCCTCAAATTGAGAAGTTTCTGTACTGCAAAAGAAATAGTCAGGAGAGTGAAGAGACAACCGACAGGATGGGAAAAAATATTTGCAAACTATGCAACAGATAAAGGGTTAATAACCAGAATCTACAAAGAGATCAAGAAACTCCACAAAAACAAAACCAACAACCCAATTAAGAGATGGGCCAAGGACCTCAATAGACATTTTTCAAAAGAGGAAATCCAAATGGCCAACAGGCACATGAAAAAATGTTCAAGGTCACTAGCAATCAGGGAAATGCAAATCAAAACCACAATGAGGTTCCACCTCACCCCGGTTAGAATGGCTCACATACAGAAATCTACCAACAACAGATGCTGGCGAGGATGTGGGGAAAAAGGGACACTAACCCACTGTTGGTGGGAATGCAAGCTGGTCAAGCCACTATAGAAGTCAGTCTGGAGATCCCTCAGAAACCTGAAGATAACCCTACCGTTCGACCCAGCCATCCCACTCCTTGGAATTTACACAAAGGAATTTAAATTGGCAAACAAAAAAGCGGTCTGCAGCCTAATGTTTATTGCAGCTCAATTCACAATAGCTAAGACCTGGAACCAACCTAAATGCCCATCAACGGTAGACTGGATAAAGAAATTATGGGATATGTACTCTTTAGAATACTATACCGCAGTAAGAAACAACGAAATCCAGTCATTTGCAACAAAATGGAGGAATCTGGAACACATCATGCTGAGTGAAGTAAGCCTGTCCCAAAGGGACAAATACCATATGTTCGCCCTGATCGGTGACAACTGACTGAACACCAAAAAGGAAACCTCCTGAAGTGAAATGGACACTATGGGAAATGGTGACTTGATCAGCATAGCCCTGACTGTTAATGAACAACTTAATACATTATCCCTCTTAGTAGTTTTTTTGTCTGTTCTACTTAATATGACTGGTTTAATTCTGTAATTAATACACAGTTATTCTTAAGTGTTGAAATTTAACTGAAATGTGATCCCTGTTAAACATAAGAGTAGGAATAAGAGAGGGAAGAGATATATAATTTGGGACATGCTCAAGCTGACTTGCCCCAAATGGTAGAGTTAGAAACATACCAGGGGACTCCAATTTAATCCCATCAAGGTGGCATGTACCAATGCCATCTCACTATTCCAAGTGATCAATTTCAGTTCACAATTGATCATAATGAAAGGACTAAGAGTCAAAGGGAGCACATAAACGAGTCTAGTACCTGCTAAAACTAACCGATAGAATAAATAAAGGGGAGGGTGATCCAACATGGGAAGCGAGATACTCAGCAGACTCATAGAATGGCAGATGTCCTAAACAGCACTCTGGCCTCAGAATCAGCCCTAAAGGCATTCCGATCTGGCTGAAAAGCCCATGAGAGTATTTCAGGCATGGAAAGCCAAGACACTCTGGCAAAAAGATCTCTGTGAGTGAGATCCCAGTGGAAAGAACAGGTCTTCAAAGAAGGAGGTACCTTTCTCTGAAGGGAGGAGAGAACCTCCACTTTGACTATGACCTTGTCTAAACAAGATAAGAATCGGAGAACTCAGAGGGCTTCCATAGCCTTGGGAACTCATGACTGGAGCATAGGGAGATTACTGATGCCATAGACAGGAATGTCAATTGGTAAAGTCAACAACAGGAGTCACTGTGCACTTACTCCTCATGTAGGATCTCTGTCCTTAATGTGCTGTGCATTGAGATTTAATGCTATAACGAGTACTCAAACAGTATATTTCACTTTGTGTTTCTATGGGGGTGCAAACTGTTGAAATCTTTACTTAATGCATACTAAACTGATCCTCTGTTAAAAAAAAAAAATATCAACTCCCAACTTGACTCTCACTGGGATTAAACATGACAATAGGTCTGATCTGATTTCATCATCATTTAAAAAAAATCATCTATTATTCCTCACTTTATGTTTCTGTGTGGGAGCAAACTGTTGAAATCCTTACTTAATGTATACTAAGCTGATCTTCTGTATATTAAGATAATCGAAAATGAAAAAAAAAAAAAAAACAAATAACGTGTCTTGGGGCCAGTGCTGTGGCATAGTGAGTAAAGGCAAACCCTGCAGTGCTGGTATCCCATAGGGGCACCGGTTTGAGAGCCAGCTGTTCCTCTTCTGATCCATCTCTCTGCTATGTCCTGAAAAAACAGAAGATGGCCCAAGTCCTTGGGCCCCTGCACCCACATGGGAGACCTGGAAGAAGCTCCGGGCTCCTGGCTCCTGATTGGCTCAGCTCCAGCCATTGCAGCCAACTAGAGAGTGGACCAGCAGATGTAAGAGCTCGCTCCCTCTCTGCCTCTCTCTCTGTGTGTAACTCAAGTAAATAAATTTTTAAAAAAGTCTCTCATTTGTACATGTTTTTAAAAGGACAGAGATGTCCCTGGCACTACAGATGCTGTGGTTAATAAAACAGGGCTCCTCTTTTGCATGAGCTTAGACTAGTGGTGAGTAACTTTAGAGATGTACATTTTGTTAGAATTTGAAAGGCAAAGTAACAGGGAGAGAAGACAGGGAAAGAGCTTGAGAGACAGACATCTTCTATCCTCTGGTAAATTGTCCAAATGGCCACTGCAGCAGTGGTTGGGCCGGGCCACAGCCAGGACATGGAGCTCCATCTGGGTCTCACGCATGCACCCAAGGAATGGGACAATTTTCTGCTTTCTTGCCAGGCATTATACAAGGGAGCTAGATAGGAAGTGGGGTTACAGGTACTAAAATTCATGATCTATGGGTGCAGACTCTGCTCAGACTGCTGCTCCACTACACAGAACCCTAGCTATGATTGTGTTAAATGCTTGATAGAGCAAGTGAATTCTAATCCCATTAAGTCTGAAGTGCTGAGACATGTCTACATAATCAGAGGTGGAATGAGGTAAAGGGGACCAGGGCATTGTTTTAGGAGAAAAAATGAGAACTCAAGGGCAGGAAGGTAAGGGATCAAAGCCAGAACAAGGCAAGCAGGGAGAAAGAAATACTGATGTTTGGAAGCACTGGATGACAGGATGTTTGTCTAATGACGAGTGTGCTCACAGGAGGTCAGGAACATGCATCTCAGTGAGGCACACTGCAGGGTCCTGCATCTACTTGCAGAAGAAGCTAGGCCACAGCTTCTCTTTCCTGTAAGTGCAGGAATAGAGTTTGCAACTGGCAGACAAGAAAGCAAAAGTGACGGGGTGGGCAGGGTCATACAGCTAAGCTCCTGTCAGATCACAAAGACTAGAAAGGATGGCTTCAGGTGCCTGGGCCCAGCCCTGTCCCGTCTTCCTTAGACCCATCTGCTTTGGTCCTGGGACCAATGGGAGAGTATGAATGGAAGCAGGTCTTCTTTGCTGAGCTTGATGCCCAGAGATGACCTGCCAGGCCTTACACCAGGTGTCCAAGCCATATCTTGGGGAGCCTTGGAGTGGCATACAAGAGCCCCTGCAGCCGTGGGAAGATCTCCATTGCCATGGGCCCCAGGAATTGTGCCCATGACACATCAGAGTACAGGACCTTGGAAATATTTCATGGTAGTATGTGAACAAATCCTGTCACTGTGCCTTGGGCCAACTCTTACTAAGGCCTTGCATAGCCCTTTAACCCTGTGGGGAATGCCAAGGATCCCACAGCACCTCAGGGATTCCAGCATGGAGGCAGCACTGAGGAGAGCAGGGAGTGAAATGTGCACTGAGTTTGCAGCAGGTCCATGTTAGCACCATCAAGAGGAGGACGGAGCAGCTGCCACCAAGCCAAGGGTGGTGGCAGGGATGCAGCAGAGGAGTTTAGCACAGCTTCCTGCCACTCAGATGCCAAAGGCTGCTGGCCAGAAAGCAGCGGCAGCTGTGCTGGAAGTGGTGCGGTGGAATCACTGTTCTCCACCCTGCACTGGGGCTCGGCCATGGCGATGTCCTCTGCTGCCTTGAGCAGCATGGAGGAGGAAAAGGAGAGGCTGGAACACTAGCACTTCTGGAGATCACGAATTCTTTTGGCCACTATGGCCCCAGAATGTAAGAGTTGGCACATTGAATAGAAAGAGAATTTTGATAACTTCCAGCTAATCAGCAGAAATTGCTTCCTCAATATCTTAACTTGGACAAGATCTCAAACTGCATTTCTCCTAATCAAGGCATGCTAATGACCATTGTGAATGACTACATACTTATTTTAAGAAATAAAGGATATGGAGAATATGGAAAGATCTCACCAGCATCTACATTTGACATGAGTAAGTGAAAATCCAAGTGAAACACTTTGTGAGACTATAGTGAAACTGGCGAAGCAGGATGGGATTTCTGCTACCAGCCAATCATTATAAAAATGTTTTTTAAATTTTCAAAGATATGGGATCCTTCAAAAACAAATATTCTGGTATGTGGTGCTGGGCTAGGAAGATTGGCCTGGAAAATATCTATGCTCAGTTATGGTTGTCAAAGAAAGAATGGAGACTTTTGTGATTTTTCCCTAGGTTTATAGTAAATAGATGCTTTGAAATTAATAAATATAACCTTTATCCCTGGCCCTTAGTTTCCTCAAATGTTCTATAAAGGAAGCACATGATCTGCCTGCATCTTGACAGTCATCATTTTTCCAGAGAAAAATTTCAGAAGAAGTTGGCAAAGGCACAGCTTGTGTATGTGGAAGGGATTGAGGCTGTCATTGAGAACTCCTGAAAATGGTACCCGAGCCAACTCTCATAGGCAGTGAAACAAATGTGCTATGTAGAAGACACCCAGGACCAGTGCTGATTCAAACAGAAGTTGAGGCAGAAGTCCTATGAAGCAAAGATCAAACAGTAGTGCAGAAACCTCCATTTGTGTCCATTTCCCAATCTGGATACCTTGGAGAACCATGCATAAAGTTCTAAAACACTATCCAGAACATTCTGATATCAGTTATCTAAGACATTAAGGGAGGGAGTGTGCCCTCTTTGTAGAACTTTCTGCCCTGTTGTTCTAGTTAAGCCTCACCAGGAAGAGCAACTTCCTTCACAAGCTCTGGCTGTTCAGATGTTAGACCATGCCAGAAATACCCACAGAGACATGTCAAGAATGAGGCTAGAGCTCTCTGCTGTGGCCTGGGAGTACAGTGGAGGATGGCCCAAGTGCTTGGGTCCCTGCACCCACATGGGAGACCGGGAGGAAGTACCCGGCTCCTGGCTTCGGATTGGCACAGCGCTGGCCATAGCAGCCAACAGGGGAGTGAACCTACGGAAGGAAGACCTTTGTCTCTCTCTCACTGTCTATAACTCTCTCTCTCTGCCTCTCTCTCTCTCACTAACTCTGCATAGCAAAAAGAAGAAAAAGAAAGAAGAAGAAGAATGAGGCTAGCCCAAATGTTTGAGCACTCAGTGGCCCAGTCCAGTCATTACATAAAGTTAACTATCATAATATGATCACACAGAAAATAAAAGCAATATTAAGGCAAGGCTTTGGCATTCATAACCATAATCCTTGATATGCACAGGCAGGCAGGAAGAAGGAGAAGGGCTGCAAGGGGAGAAGAGGTAAAGAAGGGAAGCCAAGCAAAGGGGTCTACTGGAAGGCAGAAAAATGATCAGACTGAAAAGGCAAATAACCAAAGACAAAACAATGCCATAGGGGTGAGCAGAGGAGTAAAACTCTGGAGTGAGAGAGCTGTTACCTGAAGCCTCAGCCCTCAAATTTAGCTCAATCCCTCACCCTTCACCCCATGGTGACCAAAAATATTAGTGGGCCAACCAGGGACAATTTTTCCCAAATTCAGGAAGAAGCTAATAGACCAGACACAGGCAGCCATTTCCAAACATCTCTCATGGGGGCAAAATGCTGTTCATTCACAGGCTTTTCCTCAGTACCCATGGCAGGGAAACGGGTCTCATTCCAAGGCGTCTCTGGAATTCAGTGTCACATAGGAAACCACAGGCAAGTAACAAAGGCAAAGACATGCTTTGTTATCTCACTTAGAACACGCACACACTTACTGTGGATGGCCGTGCATTTGTTGACTGATGCTTCTTAAAACTCCTCTGTATGAGAAACAGCCTCACCCATCCAGTCATGCGATGGATTCAGGAAGTGCACCCAAATAGAGACTTGATTAACAATCTTGTAAGATTTCCAGCTTGGTAGGTCAGCACACCTGGGGTGGGTAGAGCAAACTATTTATTTCCTAGCATGGAGATCCCTTCCCTGGTTCCTCAAGGCTGAGAAGGACTGGGGTTAGAATCTTCCCTGCATTTGCTTCACCTGTTTTTGCCGCTATACTCCTGTTTAACTTGTTTGCCTAAAAGCATTCAGGTGCATGTAACCAAGCAGTCTGACTTTAAAAATGAATCAAATTTGTTTTCAGTGATTTCTTAAAAAAGATGTACTTATTTGAATGGCAAAAATCATACAAACAAATACAGAGCATTCACATCTAAAATACTCAAAAAAAGTCAGTTCCAGGCCAGGCTAAAGTTTGGACTAGGTGTAAATCTGCCACGTTTGTGGCAAAGACTCAAGCTCTTTTTTTTTTTAGTTTTCTTTTCTTTCTTTTTTTTTTTTAGAGACACAGGGGGAGAAAGGTCTTCCTTCCGTTGGTTCACCCCCCAAATGGCCACTACAGCTGGCATGCTGCGCTGATCCGAAGCCAGGATTCAGGTGCTTCCTCCTGGTCTCCCATGCGGGTGCAGGGCCCAAGCACTTGGGCCATCCTCCACTGCCCTCCTGGGCCACAGCAGAGAGCTGGACTGGAAGAGGAGCAACTGGGACAGAATCCAGCACCCCAACTGGGACTAGAATCCAGGTTGCCAGCGCCACAGGTGGAGGATTAGCCTAGTGAGCCGCGGCGTGGGCCAGATCCAAGTTCTTAAGCCATCACATGCTGTTGTCTATGCTCAAGGTTTTCTATCTTTGATCTAAACCTTCTATGTGTACTGCTCTCTGGCCAAGGTCCTATTGGCCTCCAAGGTTTCCACCAGAGGTCAAGTGCCTAAGCCAAAACCTCTGCCTTCCATGTTTGTGACCCCAATTTTTCACTATCTCAGCTCACTATACCTCCCCTACCCACCCAGGAATTCGTACTTTATCTCAGAACCAGGCCTGGCCCAAAGTCTACTCTCTCTGTGTTATCAGTTTGGGAATGATTGTCTCCATGCTTTTGCTCTCCAGCCCTCGTCCTCCAACTGGTCTTTTGTCCCTCTCTTGTTCCAGTTTTACCATAAGAATAGCAAGGGAGTGGTAATCCCATCCTTTTGGGCTCCCTGCTTATTGAGAAATAAATTAGGTATCCCACCCTTCTGATGGCTCTTTTGTTTCATCATGAGCAAGCCAGACAGGAAAATTAGGTTTGGTGCACTGACCTCTGGCCCACTGTCACCTTTGGGAATTGTCTTCATGCAGTCCCACGTGGCTGATTATGATGTCATGGGTCTAAGGTATTCTTAGGAAAAAGGCAACTGTAACTAGACATTGAGTTTGAAGGAATTTCTCTTTAAATCTAGCAAGATCACTACCTTTAAAAATATTGCTTTATAACCTGTTGAACTTATTTTGCAATTTATTTTAACAGGTTTCCGGGTAATCAGTACTCAATGAAACAGCAATGCGTAATTAGTACTTGTTTTAGATGAATGCAATTTTAATTTTAATCAAATTCAGATAGATATATAATATCAGCATCTTAAGTCATTTAGGTGTAACTGCTAATTTAAATTGGGTAAAGGCAAAAGAAATAAATGCATCTAAATGTAAACTTTTGTATACTCAGCATTTTATATTCTATAAAAAAAATTTGGGTTAGTTTATAAACTGTCCATGAAAATAGTTTAACATTGCTTAGAGTAATTCAGGCTGAAATTTGATTTGTTACCTTATTTAAAAATGTCTTAATTTGGAGATTTTTAACAGATATTTTAAAATGTAAATCAAGGACATTGGCAGATGGAAAACATCACAAGTATACTAACCAATTCTCTTTGACATAAAATTAGAATCTGATCCTCTGTTAAAGCAATGTGTTAAAGTAATCTATTATGTTCTCTTGATGTCTGTTAAATTCTTTTGTTTTTTAGTGAGCATAAATTTCCAAAGTACAGCTTATGAATTACAATAGCTTCCTCCCCCCCCGTAACTTCCCTCCCACCCACAATGCTAACACTCTCCCACTCCCTCTCCCCTTCCCCTTCACATCACGATTAATTTTCAATTATCTTTATATACAGAAGATCAATTTAGTGTGTGTTAAGATTTCCACATTTTGCTCCCACAAACACAAAGTGTAAAATACTATTTGAGTACTAGTTATAGCATTAATTAAACACTTAAGAGTAATTGTGTATTAGTTACAGAGTTCAACCAATAGTTTTAAGTAGAATATAAAATGCAACTTTTGTATTGCTATGGCTTCCCCCCACAACCTCCCTCCCTCCAGTGGCCCTCCCCTCTCCCACTCCCTCTCCCATCCCGCCCTTCATCACGTTTCATTTTCAATTACCTTCATATACTGAAGATCAACTTAGTATATACTAAGCAGGAATTTCAACAGGCTGCACTCACACAACCGAACCAGGTATAGGGTATTGTTCGACTAGTAGTGTTGTTTTTGAGTTTCATAGTTAAACACATTAAGGACAGAGATCCTATGTGGGGAGCATGAACCCAGTGACTCCCATTGTTGATTTAACAATTGGCACTCTTGTTTATGATGTCAGCAATCACCCGAGACTCTTGCTATGAGCTGTCTAGGCTATGGAAGCCCCTTGAGTTCACCAACTCTGAATTTGCTTAGTCAAGGCCGTATCACAGTGGAGGTTCCTTCCTCCCTTCAGAGAAAGGCGCCCCTCTCCTTGATGGCCTGATCCTTCTGCTGGGGTCTTGTTCACCAGGATCCTTCATTTAGATTGTTTTTTGCCACCACGTCATGGCTTTCCATGCCTGTGAGACTCTCATGGACCTTTTAGTCAGATCCGAATGTCCCAAGGGTTGATTCTGAGGCAGGAGTGCTGTTTAGGGCCTGTGCCATTCTATGAGTCTGCTGTGTGTCCTGCTTCCCCCGCAGGATCATTCTCTCCCTTTTGATCCTTTCATTATTTGCTTACACTGGTCTTATTTGTGTAATCTCTTTGACACTTACCCTATCTTTTTGATCAGTTGTGTATTTATACTTATCACTTTACCAAGTGTGCTGGCATTGGTACCTGCCTCCTTGGTAAGGTTGAGTTGAAATCCCCTGGCACATCTCTAGTTCCACCATTGGAGGTAGGTCTGAGTGAGTATGTGCCGTCCTATATATCTCCTCCCTCTCTTATTCCCACTCCTATGTTTCACAGAGATCAATTTTCTGTTAATTTTTAAACACTTAAGAATTGATGTGCATTGATTGCAGAGTTCAACCAGTGGTCTTGTGTAGAACAAACAGAGCAACAACAAGAAAAACAACAACAAAAATAC
Organism: Oryctolagus cuniculus; assembly: GCF_051225735.1. Taxonomy (NCBI): domain Eukaryota; kingdom Metazoa; phylum Chordata; class Mammalia; order Lagomorpha; family Leporidae; genus Oryctolagus; species Oryctolagus cuniculus. Next base: position 170,592,741 of record NC_142871.1, on the reverse strand, counting down.
TAAAGGAACAAAATAGTAAGTTGTTCCTCAACAGTCTAGACAAGGGCTGCTCATGTCATTGTCTCTCATAGTGTCCATTTCACTTCAATAGGTATCATTTTAGGTGCTCGTTTTGTTGCCATCGATCAGGGAGAACATGTGATATTTGTCCCTTTTGGACTGGCTTATTTCACTCAGCATTATGTTTTCCAGCTTCTTCCATTTTGTTGTAAGTGCCCGGATTTCATTGTTTTTTACTACTGTATAGTGTTCCATAGAGTACATATCCCATAGTTTCTTTATCCAGTCATCCGTTGATGGACATTTAGGTTGATTCCATGTCTTAGCTATTGTGAATTGAGCTGCAACAAATATTGAGGTGCAAATGGCTTTTTTCACTCCTTTAATTCCATTTGGGTATATTCCAAGGAGTGGGATGGCTGGGTCCTGTGGTAGTGCTATATTCAGGTTTCTGAGGATTCTCCAGACTGACTTCCATAGTGGCTTCACCAGTTTGCATTCCCACCAACAGTGGATTAGTGTCCCTTTTTCCCCACATCCTCGCCAGCATCTGTTGTTGGTTGATTTCTGTATGTGAGCCAATCTAACTGGAGTGAGGTGGTATCTCATTGTGGTTTTGATCTGCATTTCCCTGATGGCTAGGGATCCTGAACCTTTTTTCATCTGTCTGTTGGCCATTTGGATTTCCTCTTTTGAAAAATGTCTGTTAAGGTCCTTGGCCCATTTTTTTATTGGGTTGTTTTGATTCTGTGGTGTTTTCTGATATTTGTGTAGATTCTAGTTGTTAATCCTTTATCTGTTGTGTAGTTTGCGAATAACGTCGCCCATTCTGTTCGTTGCCTGTTCGCTTTCCTGACTGTTTCCTTTGCTGTAAAGAAACTCTTCAATTTGAGGTAATCCCATTTGTTTATTTTATCTTTGATTACCTGTGCCTGTGGGGTCTTCTCCAGGAATTCTTCGCTTCGCCTATTCCGATATCTTGAAGGGTTTCCCCTATGCTCTCAATTAGTTTCATGGTGTCGTGGCACATCTCTAGTTCTTTGATCCATGTTGAGTGGATTTTTGTATAAGGTGTAAGGTAGGGGTCTTGCTTCATACTGCGACATATGGACATCCAGTTTTCCCAGCACCATTTGTTGAAGAGGCTGTCCTTGTTCCAGGGGTTGGTTTTAGGTCCTTTGTCGAATATGAGTTGGTTATAGATGTTTGGATTGATCTCCGGTGTTTCTATTCTGTTCCATTGGTCTATCCATCTGTTTCTGTACCAGTACCAGGCTGTTTTGATTATAACTGCCCTGTAGTATGCCTTGAAGTCTGGAATTGTGATGCCTCCAGCCTTGTTTTTATTGTTAAGGATTGCTTTAGTTATTCTTTGTTTCCTGTTTCTCCATATGAATTTCAGCATCATTTTTTCTAGATCTGAGAAGAATGTCTTTGGTATTTTGATTGGTATTGCATTGAACTTGTAAATTGCTTTTGGGAGAATGGACATTTTGATGATATTGATTCTTCCAATCCATGAACATGGCAGGTTTTTCCATTTTTTTGTGTGTTGTCTTCTATTTCTTTCTTTAGTGTTTTGTAATTTTCATCATAGAGGTCTTTGACATCCTTGGTTAAATTTATTCCAAGGTACTTTATTGTTTTTGTGGCTATCGTGAATGGGACTGATCTTAGTAGTTCTGCCTCGGCCCTGGCATCATCTGTGTATACAAAGGCTGTTGATTTCTGAGCGTTGACTTTGTATCCTGCTACTTTACCAAACTCTTCTATGAGTTCCAGTAGTCTCTTATAGGAGTTTATCAGGTCCCCTATATATAGTATCATGCCATCTGCAAATAGGGATAGTTTAGCTTCCTCCTTTCCCATTTGTATCCCTTTAATTATTTTTTTTTTTTGCCTGATGGCCCTGGCTAACACTTCTAGGACTATATTGAATAGCAATGGTGAGAGTGGGCATCCCTGTCTGGTGCCAGTTTTCAATGGAAATGCCTCCAACTTTTCCCCATTCAATATGATGCTGGCCTTTGGTTTATCATAGACTGCCTTAATTGTGTTGAGGAATGTTCCTTCTAACCCCAATTTGCTTAGGGTTTTCATCGTGAAAGGGTGTTGTATTTTGTCAAATGCTTTCTCTGCATCTATTGAGATAACCATATGATTTTTGTTTCTCAATTTGTTAATGTGATGTATTACATTGATTGACTTTCGAATATTGAACCATCCCTGCATACCAGGGATAAATCCCACTTGGTCCGGGTGAATGATCTTTGTGATGTGCAGTTGGATTCGGTTTGTCAGAATTTTATTGAGTATTTTCGCATCTATGTTCATCAGGGAGATAGGTCTGTAGTTTTCTTTCTCTATTGTGTCTTTTCTGGGCTTAGGAATTAAGGTGATATTGGCTTCGTAGAAGGAATTTGGAAGGATTCCCTCTCTTTCAATCATTTGAATAATTTGAGAAGAACTGGGGTTAGTTGTTTTCTAAATGTCAGGTAAAATTCGGCAGTGAAACCATCCAGTCAAGGGCTCTTCTTTTTCAGTAGTGTGTTTATTACTGATTCAATTTCTTCCATGGTTATGGGTCTGTTTAGATTTTCTATATCTTCACGGCTCAGTTTAGGAAGGCTGTATTTGTCCAGGAATCTATCCATTTCTTCCAGGTTCCCCAATTTGTTAGCATACATCTCTTTGTAGTAGTTTCTGATGATTCTTTTTATTTCTGTTGTGTCTGTTGTTACATTTCTATTACTATCTTTGATTTTACAGATTTGGGTCTTCTCTCTCCTTTTTTTGGTTAGTTGGGCCAATGGTGTGTTGATTTTGTTTATTTTTTTTTCATAGAACCAGCTCCTGGTTTTGTTGAACTTTTGTATTGTTTTTTTTTTTTGTTTCAATTCTGTTTATTTCTTCTCTCATCTTTAGTATTTCTTTCCTCCTTTTGGATTTGGGCTTGATTTGCTGCTGTTTTTCTAAATCCTTGAGGTGCATGGATAGTTCATTTGTTTGGTTCCTTTCCAGCTTCTTGATGTAGGCACCAATTGCTATAAACTTTCCTCTTAGCACTGCTTTTGCTGTGTTCCACAGGTTTTGATAGTTGTGTTATCATTTTCTTTTGTTTCTAGAAATCTTTTGATTTCTCTTTTAATTTCTTCGATGACCCACTGTTTATTTAGGATCATGTTGTCCATTCTCCATATATTTGCATATGGTGTAGAGATTCTTGGGTTGTTGATTTCAAGTTTCACTGCGCTATGGTCTGAGAAGGTGCATGGTATAGTTTCAATTTTTTTGAATTTGTTGAGGCTCCCTTTATGGCCTAGTATATGGTCAATCCTAGAGAATGTTTCATGTACTGGGGAGAAATACGTGAACTCTGTGTCTGTGGGGTGGAAGGTTCTGAAGATATCTATTAGGTCTATTTGGTCTATGGCGTCAACTAGCTCAGTTGTTTCCTTGTTGAATTTCTGTCTGGTTGATCTGTCCATTGGTGAGAGTGGGGTGTTGAAGTCCCCTGTTACTATTGTATTTGAGTCTATATCTCCCTTTAAATCCTTTAGTAATTCTTTCAAGTAGCCAGGCACCCTGTAATTAGGTGCGTATACATTTATAATAGTAATGTCTTCCTGTTGGATAGATCCTTTAATCATTATATAGTGCCCTTCTCTGTCTCTTTTAATAGTTTTTATGTTAAAGTCTATTTTGTCTGATATTAGGATGGCCACACCAGCTCTCTTTTGATTTCCGTTAGCTTGGAGTATCTTTTTCCATCCTTTCACTTTCAGTCTGCGTGCATCTTTGCTGATGAGGTGTGTCTCCAGAATATAGATGGATTCTCTTTTTTGATCCAATCAGCTAGTTTGTGTCCTTTGGTAGTAGAATTAAGACCATTCACATTCAGTGCGACTACTGTTAAGTACTGTCTTTTTTCAGTCATGTTTCCTGAAATGAGCTGTTTATGTATTTTGAGGTTTGTAGCTTATTCTACATTCGCTTATTTTTGTAGTGAAGTTCTTGTTTTTGTATTTCTGTGTGCAGCATGTCTTTGAGCCAGTGTTGTGGGGTTAGACACGAAGATATAAATTCTTTCAGTTTCTGTTTGTCATGAAAGATCTTTATTTCCCTTCATTCATAAATGAGAGCTTTGCAGGGTATAGTATTCTAGGTTGGCATTGTTTGTCTTTTAAAACTTGAAATATATCATGCAATTGTCCTCTTGCTGTAGTGTTTGTGATGAGAAGTCTGGGGTGAGTCTGATTAACTTACCCCTGAATGTGATTTGTTGTTTCTCTCTGGCACATTTTAGGATTTTTTCTTTGTTTTTCATTGAGCTGAGTGTTGCCACAATGTGTCATGGTGAATTTCTCTTCTGGTCTAATACCTTCCAATCCATTCTCTCTTTCCACACCCTCAGGGACTCCTATTATCTGAACATTATAATGCTTGATTGAATCTTGTAGGTCTCCAACTGTATTTTTTAATTTTCTAATTTCTTCTTCCTGTGTTTGAACTGACTATTATTTTTGGAAGTTTGTCTTCGAATTCTGATATTCGCTCTTCTATTTCGTTTGTTCGATTTCTGAAGGATTCCACAGTGTTTTTTATATGGTCAATTGAGTTTTTCATTTCCAGTATTTCATTCTGGCTTCTCTTTAGGATCTTTGATCCTTGGGTGTGCTTTTTGTTCAGATCTTGAATCTGTTTCTCATTATTTCTCAGTAATCTGATTATAATTTTCTGCATTCTTTTCCAGCATGGTTTCAAATTCTTCTTCTCAGCCTCTATTATGGATGGTTTAGCCTGCTCCATTTGTGTGTTCATAGATTCTTCTATATTCTTATTCTGGATTTTTCCTTTGTTTTTCCACAATTCTGTTTGGCTTAATTTTCAGGTTGATTTCCCTCTGCTGTGGGCTGCTGTGGGTTTGTACCAATATCCAATGTAAGCAGGCAGCTCTACCTTCTAGAGTTTATTTATTTTTATTTATTTATTTTTTGGTAGCTTGAGTGGGCTGGTGTCAGGGCTTTGAGGTGCCAAGCTCTGCCCCTTGGGGCCGGTTTCCCTGTTCCTTTGTTCGCCCTAACGTGCCTGGGCCTTGTTGGTCAGCCGCCCCCCCTCACTGCGACCCCTGTCCAAGGAGTGATGAGTAGCTCCGAACCACCTTTGGTCTCTGCCACTGAACTTTCCTCCTTCAGAGTCCGAAAGCAGAATCCGCCCTCCTTTATGCCCAAATGTAAACAAACAAGATGGCTGCTTTCTGCCCACTGCAGCTCTGATGGGGGGCATGGAGACACCAAAGGATCCTGGCATGTTCAATCCCTCAGTTCGTCCCCTTAGATCGCACCCTCTTTCTGCAGGCAAAATTCACTTTTTTTATTTTGATTTCCTCCCCTACTCAGTCGTGCATGTCTCACCTGTCTGTCCCAGGGTGGGTCGGGAGCAGCGGCGGTGGCGGTGGCAGCTGCCTTGTCTCACCTCCCTTTCCAGCACTGGTGCATAGACTCTGCAGCTGGGGTCCCGAGCCGTGGGTGCCCATGCCCTCCTCGTAGGTCCACTCTGTCCCACTAGTTCCAGAAGAGTTTCCTCTGCAGTTTTTTCCCTGAAACCACAGAATCTCCACTTTTATTAAACTATCTTTTCCCAGCCATCTTTCATGAAAGGCTTCTTAGCATTGATTATCATCATGGAAATGCAAAGCTAGAACAGCTAGTTGCAAATTCAAATACAAGAGATGTTGGTTAGGATGCAGAGAAAATTGAATGATTATACATTGTGGGATATAAATTCCAACAGCCATTATGGAAATCACTGTGGAGGTATTCCCCCAAAAATAATTTAAACAAGAACTTTCATAGAGATCTAGTAATCATACTTTTGAGTCTATAACCAAAGGGTTCAAAATCATCATTTCAAAAATGTCTACATTCCCACCCTCACTATAGCAGTAGCCATGAAAGCAAAGGTATGTCAACAAGTGTACACTGACAAATCAATAAACATAGTATCACACTATGTATATTTATGGTACTATATAACCCCACGAAGACACATACAAACATGGATGTAAAGAAAGGAGCATCACAATGTCATAAACAATAATGTGCAAGGGATAACACTGACCATTGTGAATGATTGCATACATATGTTTGAAAATAATGGATATAAAGAATGTGGAAGAATGCAAAGATTATGCCAGCATCTACACTGGACATGCACAAGCTAAAATCCATATTGAAACCCTTTGTGAGCCTGGAGTGAAAGTGGCAAAACAGACAGGATGTCTGCTAGCAGCCAATCATTAAAGAAATATTAAAAAATTTTCCAAAATAGAGATGAGATCCTCTGAAAGAAAATACTCCAGTACATGGTGTTGGACTAGGAAGATAGACCTGGGAATATCAATGCTAGGTTTTGCTTCTCAAGGAATTAATATAATCTTTTTCTGCTTTTTCCCTCACCATTATACTCAATGGATGCTCTGAAATTAATAAATATATACTATATACTGGGTCCAACAGATTAACAACATATCAGCTGATCGGATTAGACTTACCTTTTTTCTCTGATCTTGACTCCCATCATCTTCCCCTTGTTTGTAACTTTTCTTTGAATGTAACAGCTTTTCTGGAGATTTATTCAAAATTCAATACCTGGAACTATATTGCTATGTGCTTCTTCATAGATACTGCTCACCATGTAATGGATTACATTGATATGAGATGGAAAATATTTAAAACAGCTGGAATTTGGATCAATCCAGGGCATCTTTTGCATTACTCTGAAAATGGTAGCAAATGAACTTTTCATAGAATTGAGCTACAAGGATACAAATATTGTCATTCTGCAATATGAATTCCAAGTAGAGATGAAAAAACAATCTGTCCTGGCCGGCGCTGTGGATCACTAGGCTAATCCTCCACCTTGCGGTGCTGGCACACTGGGTTCTAGTCCCGGTCAGGGGGCCGGATTCTGTCCTGGTTGCCCCTCTTCCAGGCCAGCTCTCTGCTGTGGCCAGGAAATGCAGAGGAGGACGGCCCAAGTGCTTGGGCCCTGCACCCCATGGGAGACCAGGATAAGTACCTGGCTCCTGCCATAGGATCAGCGTGGTGCGCCAGCCGCAGCATGCTGGCTGCGGCGGCCATTGGAGGGTGAACCAATGGCAAAGGAAGACCTTTCTCTCTGACTCTCTCACTGTCCACTCTGCCTGTCAAAAAATTAAAAAAAAAATCTGTCCTGTCAACTTATACTCTGAATGATCTCTCTAATGAAATGCTACTATGAATGTGCCTTGTTTTTGGCCCATAAGCTACCATAATGATCTTAAGTGACATTGCCTGGAAAAAGTTTCCATAGGAACAAATGGTGAAATAACTCAAAATCAACCATCAGTGATGAAAGGTCACAACCTCAAATCAGTGTTGGCTTCTTGTTCCTGACAAAAGTTAGAAATACGGTCTACTGGGGCTGGCATGCTGCATAGTAGATGAAGCCTCCACCTACAGTGCTGGAATCCCCTAGGGGCACCCATTCATGACTCAGCTGCTCCTCTTCTCATCCAGCTCTCTGCTATGGCCTCGGAAAGCTGTGAAAGTTGGCCCAAGTACTTGGGCCCCTGCAACCACATGGGAAACCTGAAGAATGCTCCTGGCTCCTGGCTTTAGATGGGCTCAGCTCCAGTCATTGTGGCAATTTGGGGAGTGCAGCAGTGGATGAAAGACCTCCCCGACCTCTAGTTGTCTCTCTCAATCTCTCTCCATCTGTAACTGCCTCTCAAATAAATCTTAAAAAAGAAAGTGTCTATTTTCTCAATGTGTCTATTGTTTAAAATATATACTGTCATGTACATTCATAGTAAACAGTTAAAATATGGAGGAAATGTCTTCAATTCCACTATCTTTGAGTTTTCATTCAGTAGAATAATTCTAATTGCCAATGTCTTCATGAAACCATCCATTGAAAATCTGCTAAATTATTGCTGAATAGTGAAGACATTCTCACGGAGAGTTGAAGAAAAAAACTGCAGTGAAAATTCTGTGGGAGGAGGCATGCCGTAGATGAGTGTAGAAGGTGCAAACATGCAGCAGTGTGCACAAGCACAACATAATACCACAGCAGCCAAGAGCCAGAGAGAGCACAAACTTTAGAAAGCAAGGTGACATCAGAGTGCAACAGCTTTTGCCACTGGTGATATATTTGAAGGGGGATCCTGACACACTAAACTATCTTTGAGTTCAACCTGGAGCCCAAAGGGGAAAAGGGTACCCACAAACCCCACAAATAAATGGGGGGGTACATTTCTCTCTGCCCATGTCCCCACGACAGCAGCTGACAACCAGCTGACAGAGGGTAGGTGCCATATTGGACCTAAGAAGCAGCCAGGCAGCTCTTGTGTGGGCACCCAGCAACTGGCATTGACAACACACCATCATGAAAGCAGCAGCTATGGAGGAACAGTGTTACTTCATACTACTTGTTGAACTCTTCATTTAGTGCAGGGTTAATCTTAGATGAATAAAGTAAACTGAAAGTACATCTTGCTGAATTCTACCAGACATTTAAAGAAGAACTAACTCCAATTCTTCTCAAACTATTCAGAACAATTGAAAAAGAGGGAATCCTCCCAAATTCTTTCTATGAAGCCAGCATCACCTTAATTCCTAAGCCAGAAAAAGATGCAGCATTGAAAGAGAATTACGGACCAATATCCCTGATGAACATAGATGCAAAAATCCTCAATAAAATTCTGGCCAATAGAATGCAACAACACATCAGAAAGATCATCCACCAAGACCAAGTGGGATTTATCCCTGGTATGCAGGGATGGTTCAATATGTGCAAATCAATCAATGTGATTCACCACATTAACAGACTGCAGAAGAAAAAACCTATGATTATCTCAATAGATGCAGAGAAAGCATTTGATAAAATACAACACCCGTTCATGATGAAACTCTAAGCAAACTGGGTATGGAAGGAACATTCCTGAATACAATCAAAGCAGTTTATGAAAAAACCACGGCCAACATCATACTGAATGGGGAAAAGTTGGAAGCATTTCCACTGAGATCTGGTACCAGACAGGGATGCCCACTCTCACCACTGCTATTCAACATAGTTCTGGAAGTTCTAGCCAGAGCTATTAGGCAAGAAAAAGAAATTAAAGGGATACAAATTGGGAAGGAAGAACTCAAACTATCCCTCTTTGCAGATGATATGATTCTTTACTTAGGGGACCCAAAGAACTCTACTAAGAGACTATTGGAATTCATAGAAGAGTTTGGCAAAGTAGCAGGATATAAAATCAATGCACAAAAATCAACAGCCTTTGTATACACAGGCAATACCATGGCTGAGAAAGAACTTCTAAGATCAATCCCATTCACAATAGCTACAAAAACAATCAAATACTTTGGAATAAACTTAACCAAGGACGTTAAAGATCTCTACGATGAAAATTACAAAACCTTAAAGAAAGAAATAGAAGAGGATACCAAGAAATGGAAAAATCTTCCATGCTCATGGATTGGAAGAATCAATATCATCAAAATGTCCATTCTCCCAAAAGCAATTTATAGATTCAATGTGATATTAATCAAGATACCGAAGACCTTCTTCTCAGATCTGGAAAAAATGATGCTGAAATTCATATGGAGACACAGGAGACCTCGAATGGCTAAAGCAATCTTGTACAACAAAAACAAAACTGGAGGCATCACAATACCAGATTTCAGGACATACTACAGGGCAGTTGTAATCAAAACAGCATGGTACTGGTACAGAAACAGATGGATAGACCAATGGAACAGAATAGAAACACCAGAAATCAATCCAAACATCTACAGCCAACTCATATTTGATCAAGGATACAAAACCAATCCCTGGAGTAAGGACAGTATATTCAACAAATGGTGCTGGGAAAACTGGATTTCCACGTGCAGAAGCATGAAGCAAGACCCCTACCTTTCACCTTACACAAAAATTCACTCAACATGGATTAAAGACTTAAATCTATGACCCGACGCCATCAAATTACTAGAGAGCATTGGAAAAACCCTGCAAGATATAGGTACGGGCAAAGACTTCTTGGAAAATACCCCAGAAGCACAGGCAGTCAAAACCAAAATTAACATTTGGGATTGCATCAAGTTGAGAAGTTTCTGTATTGCAAAAGAAACAGGAAAGTTAAGAGACAACCGACAGAATGGGAAAAAATATGGGCAAACTATGCAACAGATAAAGGGTTGATAACCAGAATCTACAAAGAAATCAAGAAACTCCACAACATAAAAACAAACAACCCACTTTAGAGATGGGCCAAGGACCTCAATAGACATTTTTCAAAAGAGGAAATCCAAATGGCCAACAGGCACATGAAAAAATGTTCAAGATCACTAGCAATCAAGGAAATGCAAATCAAAACCACAATGAGGTTTCACCTCACCCAGGTTAGAATGGCTCACATTCAGAAATCTACCAACAATAGATGCTGGAGAGGATGTGGGGAAAAAGGGACACTAACCCACTGTTGGTGGGAATGCAGACTGGTAAAGCCACTATGGAAGTCAGTCTGGAGATTCCTCAGAAACCTGAATATAACCCTACCATTCAACCCAGCCATCCCACTCCTTGGAATTTACCCAAAGGAAATTAAATTGGCAAATAAAAAAGCTGTCTACACCTTAATGTTTATTGCAGCTCAATTCACAATAGCTAAGACCTGGAACCAACCCAAATGCCCATCAACAGTAGACTGGATGAAGAAATTATGGGACATGTGCTCTATAGAATACTATACAGCAGTCAAAAACAATGAAATCTGGTCATTTGCAACAAGATGGATGAATTTGGAAAACATCATGCTGAGTGAATTAAGCCAGTCCCAAAGGGACAAATATCATATGTTCTCCCTGATCGGAGACAACTAACTGAGCACCAAAAGGGAAACTTGTTGAAGTGAAATGGACACTATGAGAAACAGTGACCTGATCGGCTCTTGTCCTGACTGTTGATGTACAATGTAATACTTTATCCATTTTAATATTTTTTGTTCTAGTACTATTGGTTGAACTGAGTAATTAACACACAATTATTCTTAGGTGCTTAAATTTAACTGGAAAGTGATCCCTGTTAGGAATCTGGAAAGCATTATGCTGCGTGAATTACCAGTCCCAAAGGGACAAATATCATATGTTCTCCCTGATTGGTGACAACTAAGCACCAAAAAGAAAACCTCTTAAAGTGAAATGAACACTATGAGAAATGGTGACTTGATCAGCCCTTGCCCTGACTGTTGATGAAAAACTTAATATATTATCCCTCTTAGTATTTTCTTTTGTTTATTTGTTCTATTTAATACTTTTGGTTGAATACTGTAATCAATACAGTTATTTTCAAGTGTTGAAACTTAACTGAAAAGTGTTCGCTGTTAAATATAAGAGTGGGAGTAAGAGAGGGAAGAGATGTGCAATTCGGAACATGCTCAAGCTGACTTACCCCAAATGGTAGAGTTAGAAACATACCAGGGGATTCCAATTCAATCCCATCAAGGTGACATGTACCAATGCCATCTCACTAGTCCCAGTGATCAATTTCTGTTCACAATTGATCATAATGATAGGACTAAGAGCCAAAAGGAGCACATAAACAAGACTAGTGTCTGCAAATACTAGCTGATAGAATAAAAAAGGGAGAGAACGATCCAACATGGGAAGCGAGATACACAGCAGACCCATAGAATGGCAGATGTCCTAAACAGCACTCTGGCCTCAGAATCAGCCCTTAAGGCACGCGGATCTGGCTGAAAAGCCCATGAGAGTATTACAGGCATGGAAAGCCAAGACACTCTGGCAAAACAAACAAACAAACAAACAAAAAACAACAACAACAACAACAACCTAAATGAAAGATCTCTGTGAGTGAGATCCCAGTGGAAAGAACAGGTCTTCAAAGAAGGAGGTACCTTCCTCTGAAGGGAGGAGAGAATTTCCACTTTGACCATGGCCTTGTCTAAATATTATCAGAGTCGGTGAACTCAGGGGGCTTCCATAGCCTTGGCGACTCATGACAAGAACCTAGGGTGATTACTGATGCCATAAACAAGAGTGTCAATTTGTTAAGTCAACAACAAGAGTCATTGTGCGGTTACTCCTCATGTAGGATCCCTGTCCTTAATCTGCTGTACATTGTGATTTAATGCTATAACGAGTACTCAAACAGTATATTTCACTTTGTGTTTCTATGGGGGTGCAAACTGTTGAAATCTTTACTTAATATATGCTAAACTGATCTTCTGTATATAAAGAGAACTGAAAGTGAATCTTGGTGTGAATGGAAGGGGGGAGGGAGAGGGAAAGGGGAGGGTTGCTTGTGGGAGGGAAGTTATGTGGGGGGGAAGCCATTGTAATCCATAAGCTGTACTTTGGAAATTTATATTCATTAAATAAAAGTTTAAAAAAAGTAGATCTTTGTAAATCTTATGCGTGGGAAAAGGAGAGAAAGGAAGTAGTGTGGGAGGGAAGGTAGAGTGGGATGAACCACTATCTTCCTAAATCTGAATATGTGAAATACATGAAATTTGTAAATCTTAAATAAAATTTTATAAAAAGAACATATGCAAAAAATATGCTCAAAAACAGTACTGAAATCCATAATCTTGCTTTTTATTCATTGGGTGTTATTTTAAAAAGAGCTGAAGGTGTTCTGTCACATACAACATGTGGAATGGAGACTTCTATGCTCTTTGGACCCAAGCAGTATATACATAAAAGGTGTGTATTTTTATCACTCTAATTATTTTATTTTTTTTGTGTTTGACGGATTTTTTAACTTTTATTTAATAAATATAAATTTCCAAAGTACAGCTTTTGGATTATAGTGGCTTTCCCCCCCATAACTTCCCTCCCATCTCCTGCTCCCTCTCCCATTCCATTCACCTCGATTCATTTTCAATTATCTTTGTATATGGAAGATCCATTTAGTATAGACTAAGTAAAGATTTCAACATTTTGTACCCACACAGAAACACAAAGTGTAAAGTACTGTTTGAGTACTAGTGATAGCATTAATTTACATTGTACAACATATTAAGGACAGAGATCCTACATGGGGAGTAAGTGCACAGTGACTCCTATTGTTAACTGTTGACCCTCTGGCCAGCACCGCGGCTCAATAGGCTAATCCTCTGCCTTGCGGCACCAGCACACCAGGTTCTAGTCCTGGTCGGGGCACTGGATTCTGTCCCGGTTGCCTCTCTTCCAGGCCAGCTCTGTGCTGTGGCCCAGGAGTGCAAGTGCTTGGGCCCTGCACCCGCATGGGAGACCAGGAGAAGCACCTGGCTCCCGGCTTCAGATCAGTGCTGTGCGCCAGCCACAGTGACCATTGGAGGGTGAACCAACAGCAAAGGAAGACCTTTCTCTCTGTCTCTCTCTCTCTCACTGTCCACTCTGTCAAAAAAAAAATTGACACTCTTGTTTATGGCATCAGTAATCACCCTAGGCTCTTGTCATGGGTTGCCAAGGCTATGGAAGCCTTTTGAGTTCACCAACTCCGATCTTATTTAGACAAGGTCATAGTCAAAGTGGAAGTTCTCTCCTCCCTTCAGAGAAAGGTGCCCCTGGCACGTTTCTAACTCTACCATTTGGGGCAATAAAATAATACAATACTAAAAATACAAATGATTGCTATGCATATGAAAGACTGATCAACACTATTATCATCAGGGAAATGCAACGTTGGGATGGCTAGCACCAGAAATTCAAAAGACAAAAATGTTGTTTAGGAGAAAGAGAACATGGAATGCTTGTATACTGTGGGATGCAAATGGTAGTCACGTAGGAAAGCAATCTGGAGGTTCCCCCAAATTTTCATGTAGAAGTGTGTGTGTGTTTTTCAGTCATTAAAAGGGAGGAAATCCCGCCTATTCAAACAAGAGGAAAGAACTCTGTGGGTATCACTCTGTGTGAAGTAATCTGGATATAGACCTCACTTACATGTAGAATTTCAACCTGTTAAATTCATACCCACAGAGAATCAAAGAGTGGTTTCTGAAATGGGGGTGGGAGAATGAGGTGATGCTAATGGGAATAAACTTGCAGTTATAAGATGGACAAACTAGAGTGCTAACTAACAGCATGGTGACTACAGTTCATAATTATGTATTTTACAAGAGGTTAGTTCTTAGGTGTTCCCAGCACAACCAAAAAAGGTAATTTGTACATTGATGGATAACTCAGATTGTGATACAATTTGACAAAAGTATATAAAACGATCAAGTAAGACAACTTGTACACGTAAAACTTTTATGTCAAGTGAACTTCAGTAAAACTCAAACCATCACTATAGCCATGACAAAAGGGAAAAGATTCATTTAATGAATCATAACTTGGTTTACATGTTTTGGATCTTCGGTCCTATTGATGCTGTTTGCATTTGTCAACTTTTTGTTATTTACATAAAACACCTGAAAAGAGCTTCTTTGGAAAACAGTAGGCCTATTTTGTCTTACACCTAGAAAGTACAGGCTCATATTCAGAATTTTAAAAATTCCACACATTTTCAAGTGGGTGCTCTGTGTTTATGTTTTGGGTACTTTTGGTCAATAGAACTGTGAACTCATATTAAATATGTAGACTTGTACCCATCACTGCAATCAGTTCACAGAACTGTTTCTTTCTCATTCATAAACTTTTACTTGCTGTGTATTTGTCACACTCTCTCCTCACCCACAAATCCTGGCAACAACTAATCTTTTTCCATGTCCACAATTTTCTGACATCAACTGTTACTTGAAAGTTATCTGCTGGGCTTGGGATGTTAATTTGGATGCTGCATATTCTCCAAGGCCCAGGTGTTAAAGGTTTGGTCTCCAGGGTATTGATACCGGGATGGTGAAACCATTAGCTAGTATGAGGAAGTGGGAGGTCATTGCATGATTGCAGGTGTTCCCCTGGAAGGTAGTTCTCATGAGAGTATTGTCCTAAGAGTCCTGAGGCAGGGCTCAGCCTCCATCTCCGATTCCTTGCTGACCAGGTGATCCTTCTTCACACACACTCCTCTAATGCCACCCACCCCTCTCAGCAGAGGACAATGAAGTTCCCCCATCACGTGGCATAGCTATTGCTTGTGATGTTGGTACCCCCAAATACAGTACAATTTGAGTCCAGCTGCTTTGCTTCTGGTCTGTTTCCCTGCTAATGCACCTGTGAAGCAGCAGAGGATTTCCCTTGGTGCTTTGAACCCTGTGACCCATTCAGGAGATCTGAATGGTATCCCAGGCTGGAGCCTTAAGCCACGATCATCCCAGGCATTTTAAGCCATTTTGGGAAGAACCATTGGATAGAAGATCTCTCCCTTTCTCTGTCATTATCTTTTTAAAAAATGTTTTAAATATTTGAAAGAGACACAGAGAGAAGTAGAGGCAGAGAGAGAAATGGCCGCAATGGCCAGAGCTGCGCTGATCCGAGGCCAGGAGCTTCTTCCGGGTCTTCCATGCGGGTGCAGGGGCCCAAGGACTTGGGTCATCCTCAACTGCTTTGCCAGGCCACAGCAGAGCTGGATCAGAAGAGTAGCAGCCGGGACTAGAACTGGCGCCCATATGGGATGCCAGCGCTTCAGGCCAGGCCTTTAACCTGCTGTACCACAGTGCCAGCCCCTCTCACTATCTTGAAAATACGATAAGTAAATATTGTTCTGAGGTTTTTTTCAAATAGTGTTTTACTGCATAGCCTTCATTTTGAATCTTTGTCAAAACTCAATCTGAGTGTCATACATTGCAGTACAGCACAATAAGCTGCTACTTGGGAATCCCACATCAGGCCTGGAGCCTGGTGTCACACCCCAGCACTCCAACATGGCATTGGATATCCCAGGAACATTATAACCATCAGGCCAAATGCCTGTCTCCAGAGTTTATTACCCATGATATTTTTGAAATTCAGTTCATTGATGGCCCAGGAGCTCCACACATGTGTATATATAAATGACTGTGCTTGCTTTAAATCCTAGGTATCTGTCATTTGTGTTAAAACAAGAAGATATATTGTAAATGAGGGAAATTAACATCTTGAGACTTCATTTTTTACAGCCCTTACCTAGACACTTGAGTAATAGTGGTTTTTTAAATTACTACTGTTGAATTCTTTATTTAGTAGAAGTTAAGCTTGTGATTATAAAATAACCTGAAATTATGTCACAAACAAATTAAAAATTAGAGAAGGATGAGGGAGGGTGGGAACATGGGCTAAAAGGAGGTTAGGGTGGGGAGTATCATTATGCTTTTAAATCTGCTTATATGAAAGACATGAAGTTTGTTCACCCTATATAAATAAACCCTTTAAAAACTAGATGATGTTTTATCTGAAAGGTCAGCATTTAAATTCCTGCTATAATTTGCAAGGGAAGATTATGTCCATGGTTTTGGGTATGGAGATGAAATATCTATACTGCCTTATTCCTCAAGGGTTGGACACTGGAAGTCATTTATTTTTCTTCCAAAGCCACTAATGGCAGTGCCGTTGTCCTGTCTGATTCAGGAGTCCTGAGTTTAATAGGCACAGAATTTTGAAAAAAAAAAAAAAAAACCATGAAAGCAGAGATGCCCACAGTACGAGAGCCCAAGGGTGGGTACCCATGTGCATCACTTGTTTTCACAGTGCAAGGAACACAATTCCCAATAGGAACAAACAGCATGAAAGTACTGCTTGGACCAAGAGAAACCGTGCATGTCTTCTTCACCACTAACCAATGTCCTAAGATTCAGAGAAGGGCCTGGTGTCATGCATTTGGCTTTGATCCCTCCCCAGAAGAACAGACCCCAGCTGGGGAAAAGCCAGGGGATATGATTATTCCCACAACAGCTGAGTTGATTTAGTCTTCAAGTGACTCCATTTGGTTTCACTTGCCGATTCTACATGCAAAAATTTTAACAGTGCTCCTGCATTTTGAGACCAGGCATTTCTCTGTGCTCTACTTTCATTTGTCCATTGTCTTCATGTGTGGGTTTGTTTTATCTACTCAAAAAGCCTGTGCATTCAGGGAGCAATTTTGTTTCACTCCTCTTTACTATACCATGCTGCCTGACCTCTCAGAATTATACAGGTACTCAAAAATTCTGCTAGCCAACTATATTAGCCAGAAATCCCAATGTGAGTAGAAACAACAGAATGCAGAAATCTTGTATGCTTATCTGTATATCTTTTTTTTTAATTTTTGACAGGCAGAGTGGACAGTGAGAGAGACAGAGAGAAAGGTCTTCCCTTACCGTTGGTTCACCCTCCAATGGCTGCTGTGGCTGGTGCACAGTGCTGATCCGAAGCAGGGAGCCAGGTGCTTCTCCTGGTCTCCCATGTGGGTGCAGGGCCCAAGCACTTGGGCCATCCTCCACTGCACTCCCGGGCCATAGCAGAGAGCTGGCCTGGAAGAGGGGCAACCGGGACAGAATCCAGTGCCCCGACCGGGACTAGAACCCGGTGTGCCGGTGCCGCAATGCAGAGGATTAGCCTATTGAGCCATGGCACCGGCCATCTGTATATCTCTAACTATCCATTCATTCATCTATATGTCTGCCATTTCCCTATATTGGCCTATAAAGAAAGAGATATTACACAGCTACTGGCACTCCTAAGCCAATTAAGAAGGACCCCAGGTACCAAGATGCCCATGCTCCAATCTGGAGACCCAGGAGAGCCACACATAGAAGTCTAGAACCATATCCAGAGTATTCCAGTTATCTAAGGCATTATAGGAGTCTCTTGCTCACAGACTGGTCATCCTTTTGCTCTATTCATGCCTCACCAGGAAGCATAGTTTCCTTTACAAGTCTAGCTATTCAGATGTTAAACAAAGCTAGAAATACCCATATACAAATATCAGTAATAAGCTTGGCCAAAAGTATAGGCACTTGGTGGTCCAGTACAATTGCCACAGGAAATTAACTCAAACTAGGATCACACATGAAATAAAAATATCAAGACTAAGGCAAGATTTTGGCATTCATAGCCACAATCCTTGATATGCATAAGCAGACAGGAGGAAAATGAAGTGCTGGAAGGGGAGAAGGGGTTAAAAATGGAGGCTAGCAGAGGGGTATACTGGAGGGCAGGAAGACAGATTAGCAAGGCAAAGAATCACAAGACAAAACTGTTATAGGGTCAAGCAGGAGTAAAATTCCAGAGTTAGAGTGCAGTTGCCTGAATAGAGAGCCCCTAACTTCAGCTCAGTCCCTCACCCCATGGTGACCAACATGACCTAGTGGGCCAAACAAGGCCAATTTTCCTAACTTCAGGAACAAACTTGCAATGTAGAGACAGGCAGCCATCTCTAAACAAATCTCTAATGTGGGCAAAGTGTTGTTTATTCACAGGCATCTTCACAGTACCCACAGGAGGATTCTGGGGTGCCTGACTTCTCTTGTTCATGGGGGTATTTGGAGCTCAGTATAGGCTAAGAAACCACAGCCAAGTAATAAAGACAAGAGCATGCATGTTTACCTCTCTGAGCACACAAACACACTAACCAGGAATGGCCCTGCATTTGTTGACAGATGTTTCATAAAGCTTGGCATGCAAGAGAAACGTACTCAACCATCCACTCAAGGGACAGACAGACTCGGCGCAGCAAAGAGAGACTTGATTAGCAATCTTACAGGACCTCACGCTTGGTGGGCCAGCAAACCAGGGGCAGTTGACAGCAAGCTATTTATTTCCTAGCATTTGGATCCCTCCCCCTGTTCATCATTGGCTAAATAACAGGGTTGCAATCTTCTCAGCATATGCTTCACCTATTTTGGCCGCTAACATCATGACTGGAAAAAAATTGAGGTGCATGCAACCTTGTAGTCTTTGGAAAAAAAACACAAACATTTACTTATAAAAGTGTGGGATGGTGGAGAGAAGTTTGTGGGCAATACATCTTTGAGCAGAGTAGCATATATGGGACAGGAATATGGGCTTGTCTAGAAGAGTAATGTATTGGCTCACACAAATTCACAGTCATGCAAAAAATTCAAAATTTAAACTGTGAGATCACTAAACTCTCCCATTCCTGAAAACTGCCTGGAGAGCATCTATCATAAACTGCCAGCATGTCTATATCCTCTGGAAAATAAGAATTCCCCAAACACACCCCCTGACAGTCTTAGCCTAGTATTCTCTCCAGTAGTGTTACAGATTCCAAGAAGTAGACTGGGGGGTTTGCTCCCTAAAAACTTGCAATGGAACTCAGACTAGTCGCTATGTCTTTGGTTTCCAGTTACCATTCCATGATAAGCAAAGTCTTCTATCATCCACCCTACACACACTCCAGCACAGGATGCTCACAAAGCTCCAGGGGTGAGTTGCAGGTCCTTTCAAGAGTTGCTGTCTCCTACAATACACATCAGGAGGAAGCTAAAATTAGGAATGGAGCCAAGATTAAATACAAGAAATCCTATATGGGATGTAGACATCCAAACCCACACCTATGCATCCAACTGTTAATTACTATAACATTTAAAAGGAAATGCATCACAAAATATCTATACAGGGATATTTGTGCACATAATGTATGAAAATGTTAGCTATAACAAGAAATGAAGTATTGGACAAGGCATAGAGATGCAGAATGTGTATGCTATTGTAAATGCCATCAACTCAGACTAAATGGCTATATACCATCAACTCAGACTAAATGGCTATATACTTAGGATGTTATCTGAACCCCAGTGTTAACATACTATGGATAATTTCTAAAGATTTATTTTATTTCAGAGGCAGAGTGACTGAGAGGCAGAACTGGATCACTCCCCAAATGGCCAAAATGGCTGAGGCGAAGGCTACACCAGGCAGAAGGCCATACCCAAGAGCTTCCTCCAGGTCTCACATGGGTGCAGGGACCCAAACACTTGAGCCATCCTCTGCTGCTTTCCCACACATAGTATTAGGAAGCTGGATAGAAAATGGAGAAGCTGGCAGGGAGCAGGCAAGATGGTGGAATAGGAAGGGAGCACACTGATAGTCTGGGGAGAGACAGTTTAATAAAAGTGGAGATACTGCAGGTTCAAGGAAGAGTAGGGGAGGAAACAGCAGAAGAAACTCTTCCAGAATGCGTGATTCACAGCGGACCTGCGTGGAGAGTGTGGGAGCCCACAGTTCGGGACACCTGAGGCAGACTCAACACACCAGCGCTGGAACGCGAGGTGAGCCGAACCTCAATAGCGCGAGACACCGGCAGGCAAGCGGAGAGAGGAGACTAGAGGGAACGAACCCCGGGGGGGAAAAGTTCACCAGGCTAACTGGAAGAGAGAGAGAGAAAAAAAAAGGTGACTGGTACGGACACGGGTTTCTCTCTCTCCGCTCACCTCTCAAGGGCGAGCAAGACAAAGAGCAGGCGCCATCTTGGACATACATCATAAGCAGAGCGACCTCAGGTCTGCACCGGCCCTGAGCCTAGCAGAAAAACCTGACTCTGGGCGGGGCGAATTAACAGGAGATTAGGACCTAGTAAATTTGTGGTGCTACTGAACTGAGACTGTGAAAAAAGAGACGGTGGGGGAGAGAACTCACGGAATTCACGTGAGCACTCTCCAGAGATGCTACAATTCCGTAACTTTGGCAACCCAGTGGGAGACTGAAGGAGAATTTGAACCCACTCCAAGGGCCGAACAGATTCCTTGTGTGGTCCTTGAGAAAGAGCTTCCGATCTCTGGCTCCTGTGGGTATATCATTTGCCTGCTAACTACCTCCAACTTCGTCCAGCTGTGCGGAATTACTTCCCTTTTGAATCAAAAAAAGAAAGAGAGAGAGAGAGAGAGAGAGATTTACCACGCCTAACCTGGGAGTGTCACCTTTGGCACACCAAAGAGAGCTCTCAGGCCACACCCATCTCAAGCCCTAAGGCTCCATCAAAAACAGATAGTCCACTTAATCTAGAGTCATAGTATAACAAGAAAAAGCACCACAGTAAAGAAACCAAATATCTCCAATATGACAAATAACAAACGCAAAAACCAAGGTAATAAAAACAAGGAAGTCACCATGACGCCCTCAAATGAAAAAGACACCCCAATTCAAGATTATGAAGATGATGACATAGAAGAAATGCAAGAAGCAGATCTCAAAAAATTGATAAGAACATTAAGAAGTTCTCAAAAACAAATTCTTGAACTACATAAAGCCTTAATGGACAAGATAGAAAATCTCTCTCGTGAAAATGAAATATTAAGGAGGAATCAAAATGAAACGAAACAACTAGTACAACAGGAAACTGTGATAGTGACTGAAGTGAAGAATTCAATAGATCAAATGAAAAACACAATAGAGAGCCTTACAAACAGAATGGGTGAAGCAGAAGAGAGAATATCGGATTTAGAAGACAGAGAACAGGAAAGGATACAGTCAGACCAAAGAAAAGAAGAGGAAATTAGAAATCTAAAACATATTGTCAGGAATATTCAGGATACTATTAAAAAACCCAACATTCGGGTTCTAGGAGTTCCTGAAGGCATGGAGAGGGAGAAAGGATTAGAAGGCCTTTTTAGTGAGATATTAGCACAAAATTTCCCAGGTTTGGAGAAGGACAGAGAAATCCTGGTACAGGAAGCTCACAGAACCCCTAATAAACACGACCAAAAGAGATCCTCACCACGACACGTTGTAATTAAACTCTCCACAGTGAAACATAAAGAAAAGATCCTAAAATGTGCAAGAGAGAAACGTCAGATTACTTTCAGAGGATCTCCAATCAGACTCACAGCTGACTTCTCATCAGAAACTCTACAAGCTAGGAGGGAATGGAGAGATATAGCCCAGGTACTAAGAGAGAACAACTGCCATCCCAGAATATTATATCCTGCAAAGCTCTCATTTGTGAATGAAGGTGAAATAAAGACTTTTCATAACAAACAGAAATTGAAAGACTTTGTGGCCACTCGTCCAGCCCTGCAACAGATGCTTAAAGATGTATTACACACAGAAACATGGCCATCAATATGAAAGAAGATAAAGGAAGGAAACCTCACAGCAAAAGATCACAGGGAATTCAAAGCATATATTAGAACTTATCTTTGGTAAATGGCAGGGCAAAGTTACCACTTATCATTAGTCACATTGAACATGAATGGCCTGAACTGTCCAGTTAAAAGACACCGATTGGCTGATTGGGTTAAGGAACAAAACCCATCTATTTGCTGCTTACAAGAAACACATCTTTCCAACAAAGATCCATACAGACTGAAAGTGAAAGGCTGGAAAAAGATATTCCATGCCAACAGAAATGAAAAAAGAGCAGGCGTAGCCATCTTAATATCGGACAACATAAACTTTACCACAAAAACTGTTAAGAGAGACAAAGAGGGGCACTATATAATGATTAAGGGATCAATACAACAAGAAGATATAACAATTATCAATGTATATGCACCTAACTACAGGGCACCAGTTTATCTAAAAGATTTGTTAACGGACTTAAAGGGAGACTTAGACCCCAATACAATAGTACTGGGGGACTTCAATACTCCACTCTCAGAAATAGACAGATCAATAGGACAGAAGATCAACAAGGAAACAGCAGATTTAATTGACACTATTGCCCAAATGGATCTAACAGATATATACAGAACTTTCAATCCTACAGCTAAAGATTTTACATTCTTCTCAGCAGTACATGGAACCTTCTCTAGGATTGACCACATACTAGGCCATAAAGCAAGTCTCAGCAAATTTAAAAGAATTAGAATCATACCATGCAGCTTCTCAGACCATAAAGGAATGAAGTTGGAAATTAGCAACTCAGGAAACCCTAGAGCATACGCAAACACATGGAGATTGAACAACATGCTCCTGAATGAACAATGGGTCATAGAAGAAATTAAAAGAGAAATCAAAAATTTTCTGGAAGTAAATGAGGATAACAGCACAACATACCAAAACTTATGGGATACAGCAAAAGCAGTGTTAAGAGGAAACTTTATAGCAATAGGTGCCTACATCAAGAAATTGGAAAGGCACCAAATAGATGAGCTTTCAATTCACCTCAAGGATCTAGAAAACCTACAGCAAACCAGACCCAAATCTAGTAGGAGAAGAGAAATAATTAAAACCAGAGAAGAAATCAACAGGATTGAATCAAGAAAAACATTCCAAAAAATCAGCCTAACGAGGAGCTGGTTTTTTGAAAAAATAAACAAAATAGACACCCCATTAGCCCAACTAACTAAAAAAAGAAAAGACCCAAATCAATAAAATCAGAGATGAAAAAGGAAATATAACAACAGACACCACAGAAATAAAAAGAATCATCAGAAATTACTACAAGTACTTGTATGCCAGCAAACAGGGAAACCTATCAGAAATGGATAGATTCCTGGATATATGCAACCTACTTAAATTGAACCAGGAAGACATCGAAAACCTAAACAGACCCATAACTGAGACAGAAATTGGAACAGTAATAAAGGCCCTCCCTACAAAGAAAAGCCCAGGACCAGATGGATTCACTGCTGAATTCTACCAGACATTTAAAGAAGAACTAACTCCAATTCTTCTCAAACTATTCAGAGCAATCGAAGAAGAGGGAATCCTCCCAAATTCTTTCTATGAAGCCAGCATCACCTTAATTCCTAAGCCAGAAAAAGATGCAGCACTGAAAGAGAATTACAGACCAATATCCCTGATGAACATAGATGCAAAAATCCTCAATAAAATTCTCTCCAATAGAATGCAACAACACATCAGAAAGATCATCCACCCAGACCAAGTGGGATTTATCCCTGGTATGCAGGGATGGTTTAATGTGTGCAAGACAATCAATGTGATACACCACATTAACAGACTGCAGAAGAAAAACCATATGATTATCTCAATAGATGCAGAGAAAGCATTTGATAAAATACAACACCCGTTCATGATGAAAACTCTAAGCAAACTGGGTTTGGAAGGAACATTCCTCAATACAATCAAAGCAATCTATGAAAAACCCACAGCCAACATCCTATTGAATGGGGAAAAGTTGGAAGCATTTCCACTGAGATCTGGTACCAGGCAGGGATGCCCACTCTCACCACTGCTATTCAATATAGTTCTGGAGGTTCTAGCCAGAGCTATTAGGCAAGAAAAAGAAATTAAAGGGATACAAATTGGGAAGGAAGAACTCAAACTATCCCTCTTTGCAGATGACATGATTCTTTATTTAGGGGACCCAAAGAACTCTACTAAGAGACTATTGGAACTCATAGAAGATTTTGGCAAAGTAGCAGGTATAAAATCAATGCACAAAAATCAACAGCCTTTGTATACACAGACAATGCCATGGCTGAGGAAGAACTTCTAAGATCAATCCCATTCACAATAGCTACAAAACAATCAAATACCTTGGAATAAACTTAACCAAGGACGTTAAAGATCTCTATGATGAAAATTACAAAACCTTAAAGAAAGAAATAGAAGAGGATACCAAGAAATGGAAAAATCTTCCATGCTCATGGATTGGAAGAATCAACATAATCAAAAAGTCCATTCTCCCAAAAGCGAT
Source organism: Oryctolagus cuniculus (assembly GCF_051225735.1). Lineage (NCBI taxonomy): Eukaryota > Metazoa > Chordata > Mammalia > Lagomorpha > Leporidae > Oryctolagus > Oryctolagus cuniculus. The sequence goes on along the minus strand of NC_142871.1, from coordinate 170,568,240 downwards.
TTATAGATTCAATGCAATACCAATCAAGATACCGAAGACCTTCTTCTCAGATATGGAAAAAATGGTGCTGAAATTTATATTGAGGCACAAGAGACCTCGAATAACTAAAGCAATCTTGTACAACAAAAACAAAACTGGAGGCATCTCAATACCAGATTTCAGGACATACTACAGGGCAGTTGTAATCAAAACAACATGGTACTGGTACAGAAACAGATGGATAGACCAATGGAACAGAATTGAAACACCAGAAATCAACCCAAACTTCTACAGCCAACTTATATTTGATCAAGGATCTAAACCTAATTCCTGGAGCAAGGACAGTCTATTCAATAAATGGTGCTGGGAAAACTGGATTTCCACGTGCAGAAGCATGAAGCAAGACCCCTACCTTACACCTTACACAAAAATCCACTCAACATGGATTGAAGACCTAAATCTATGACCTGACACCATCAAGTTATTAGGGAACATTGGAGAAACCCTTCAAGATATTGGCACAGGCAAAGAACTTCTGGAAAAGACCCGGGAGGCACAGGCAGTCAAAGCCAAAATTAACTATTGGGATTGCATCAAGTTGAGAAGTTTCTGTACTGCAAAAGAAACAGGAAAGTGAAGAGACAACCGACAGAATGGGAAAAATATTTGCAAACTATGCAACAGATAAAGGGTTAATAACCAGAATCTACAAAGAGATCAAGAAACTCCACAAAAACAAAACCAACAACCCACTTGAGAGATGGGCCAAGGACCTCAATAGACATTTTTCAAAAGAGGAAATCCAAATGGCCAACAGGCACATTGAAAAAATGTTCAAGGTCACTAGCAATCAGGGAAATGCAAATCAAAACCACAATGAGGTTTCACCTCACCCCGGTTAGAATGGCTCACATACAGAAATCTACCAACAACAGATGCTGGCGAGGATGTGGGGGAAAAGGGACACTAATCCATTGTTGGTGGGAATGCAAACTGGTCAAGCCACTATGGAAGTCAGTCTGGAGATTCCTCAGAAACCTGAATATAACCCTACCATTCGACCCAGCCATCCCACTCCTTGGAATTTATCCAAAGGAATTTAAATTGGCAAACAAAAAAGCGGTCTGCATCCTAGTGTTTATCGCAGCACAATTCACAATAGCTAAGACCTGGAACCAACCTAAATGCCCATCAACGGTAGACTGGATAAAGAAATTATGGGATATGTACTCTTTAGAATACTATACCGCAGTAAGAAACAACGAAATCCAGTCATTTGCAACAAAATGGAGGAATCTGGAACACATCATGCTGAGTGAATTAAGCCAGTCCCAAAGGGACAAATACCATATGTTCTCCCTGATCGGTGACAACTGACTGAACACCAAAAAGGAAACCTCCTGAAGTGAAATGGACACTATGGGAAACGGCGACTTGATCAGCATAGCCCTGACTGTTAATGAACAACTTAATACATTATCCCTCTTAGTAGTTTTTTTGTCTGTTCTACTTAATATGACTGGTTTAATTCTGTAATTAATACACAGTTATTCTTAAGTGTTGAAATTTAACTGAAATGTGATCCCTGTTAAACATAAGAGTGGGAATAAGAGAGGGAAGAGATGTACAATTTGGGACATGCTCAAGCTGACTTGCCCCAAATGGTAGAGTTAGAAACATACCAGGGGACTCCAATTTAATCCCATCAAGGTGGCATGTACCAATGCCATCTCACTATTCCAAGTGATCAATTTCAGTTCACAATTGATCATAATGAAAGGACTAAGAGTCAAAGGAAGCACAAAAACAAGTCTAGTACCTGCTAACACTAACCGATAGAATAAATAAAGGGGAGAGTGATCCAACATGAGAAGCGAGATACTCAGCAGACTCATAGAATGGCAGATGTCCTAAACAGCACTCTGGCCTCAGAATCAGCCCTAAAGGCATTCCGATCTGGCTGAAAAGCCCATGAGAGTATTTCAGGCATGGAAAGCCAAGACACTCTGGCAAAAAGATCTCTGTGAGTGAGATCCCAGTGGAAAGAACAGGTCTTCAAAGAAGGAGGTACCTTTCTCTGAAGGGAGGAGAGAACCTCCACTTTGAATATGACCTTGTCTAAACAAGATAAGAGTCGGTGAACTCAAAAGGCTTCCATAGCCTTGGAAACTCATGACTGGAGCATAGGGAGATTACTGATGCCATAGACAGGAGTGTCAATTTGTAAAGTCAACAACAGGAGTCACTGTGCACTTACTCCTCATGTAGGATCTCTGTCCTTAATGTGCTGTACATTGAGACTTAATGCTATAACGAGTACTCAAACAGTATATTTCACTTTGTGTTTCTATGGGGGTGCAAACTGTTGAAATCTTTACTAATGTATACTAAACTGATCTTCTGTAAAAAAAAAAAAAGAAGAAGAAGAAATGATCAATTCCCAACTTGACTCTCCCTGGGATTAAACATGACAATAGGTCTGATCTGATTTCATCATCATTTAAAAAATCATCTGTTATTTTTCACTTTATGTTTGTGTGTGAGCGAACTGTTGAAATCTTTACTTAATGTATGCTAAACTGAAATTCTGTATATAAAGAGAATCGAAAATGAATCCTCATGTGAATGGAAGGGGAGAGGGAGTGGGAAAAGGGAGGGATGCGGGTGGGAGAGACGATATGGGGGGGAAGCCATTGTAATCCATAAGCTGTACTTTGGAAATTTATATTCATTAAATAAAAGTTTAAAAAAATGGAGAAGCTAGGACTCAGATAGGCCCCCATATGGGATGCTGGCATCAAAGGGAGAAATTTACTGCTATGTCACAAACACAGGCCCCTACTGAATTTTCTGTACATGTTTGAGGAATTCAGCCATACTGGTATATTACCTAATAGAAAAAAGTCCTGCCCATTGGTATGTCTTCTTGATACAGACATTTTCCTCTATATACTCAGCTCATAAAGCATCCTAAATACATACAAAGAATAAAATGAGAAGGTATGGCCCTTGGAAAGTGCTTTGATTACCGAGTGGGAATAGATGCAGTTAACCACTGGCCTGGTTGTGTTCAGTGTATGTGGAGGGATTGGTGTAAAGTGTTAGAAAAGCTTTGGCCTTTTTCAGTGCTCTTGGTTGGTTAGGCCCAATGCTTTGGGGCACTATTTCATCACTCTAGTTTCATGGTCTAGCCCTAGATTTCAAGTATTCTATAACAAATTCTGAAGACTTCCTGTTAGGAAAAATTGTTAAAAGTAGAAACTTGGGGCTGGCGCCATGGCGTACTAGGTTAATCCTCCACCTGTGGCGCCGACATCCCATATGGGCGCCGAGTTCTAGTCCCGGTTGCTCTTCTTCCAGTCCAGCTCTCTGCTGTGGCCCGGGAGAGCTGTGAAAGATGGCCCAAGTGTTTGGGCCCCTGCACCCACATGGGACACCACTTTATGGTTTTATAACCATATCAAACTTGAGGGCCTTAAAACTACATTGATGCAATGCATTTTATCTCCAAATATAACATTTTGATCCAACCTATATATCAGGAAATACTTGAATATTTCAAGAGAATATACTAAGGTATTTAGAAAAGTTCAGAGAAAAACAGAATTGCAAACATGAACTGACTTTGTTAAAAAAAAATTGGCTAATCTTTGGGGGCGGAGCCAAGATGGCGGAATAGTGAGGGCGTGCACTGATAGTCCAGGAAAATTTAGTTTAATAAAAGGGGAGTTACGGTAGCCTCAGAAAAAGAACCAGGAAAATATTGCAGAGGAAACTCTTCTGAATCGAGTGGCTATGAATCGGAGGACCTACTCGGAGAACAAGGTCACCCACTGCGCGGAAGCCGAGCCGCAGGAGCCGTGGGAGCCGCAGGGTCTGCGCGCCAGTGCAGGAAGGGGAGTACATGTCACACAGACACCAGCGGGGAGAGTTGGGACATCCAGGGCTCCGAGTCCACACATCGGCGCTGGAAGGGGAGGTGAGCTCAATAAACCAAGACATTGGCGGGGAAATGGGGGTCAGAATCTAGAGGGGAACTGGAAAGTGCAGCAGACTCACTACCGGAAAGAAGGGAAAAAAAGGTTGGGGGTTTCTCTCTCCGCCAACCTTGCAAAGGTTGCAAGGCTGCAAGGCTTCAAGAGTTTGCAAGAGACAAAGAGCAGGCCCCCTCTCTGGATTTACATAACAACAGGGAAGAGCTAAGGAACTGAGTCATTACAATTCAGTAGCCTAGGCAACCCAGTGGGAGTCCTGAGGAGAAACAGAGCCTACACAGACTCTTTGGGTAGAAGCCAGAGACTGGAAGCTAAATACAATCAATTCTGCACAGACGTGCCATGTGGTATTACTTACCCCCTGAATAAATAAAATAAATAAATAAATAGAGAGAGATTTACCACGCATAACCTGAGGGTGTCACCTTTGCACACCCGTAACCAGGAAGAAACAAGCAGAGCTCTCAGGCCACACCCATCTCAAGCCTCCAAGGCTCCTCCAACAGCAGGAAGTCCACTTAACACGGACATAGTATAAAATAAAATAAAAAATAAAAAAAAAACGCACAGTGACGAAAGAAGAATTAACTATGCCAAGCAACAAACACAGAAATCGAGGGAACAAGATCAATGATGACACTATGATGCCTCCAAATAAACAAAACACCCCAAGCCAAGATTATGAAGATGATGAGATAGAAGAAATGCAAGATACGGATTTCAAAAAATTTATGATAAGATCATTTAGAAGTTTTCAAAAGCAAATCCTTGAACTACAGAAATCCTTATTGGACAGGATTGAAAATCTCTCTCGTGAAAATGAAATTTTAAGGAAGAATCAAAATGAAACGCAGAAACTAGTAGAACAGGAAAGTGTGATAGTGAAGAGAAATCAAAATGAAATGAAGAGCTCAATAGATCAAATGACAAACACATTAGAGAGCCTTAAAAAACAGAATGGATGAAGCAGAAGAGAGAATATCGGACTTAGAAGACAGAGCACAGGAAAACATACAGTCAAACCAAAGAAAAGAAGAGGAAATTAGAAATCTAAAAAATATTGTTGGGAATCTACAGGATACTATTAAAAAAACCAACATTCGAGTTCTAGGAGTTCCTGAAGGCATGGAGAGAGAGAAAGGATTAGAAGGCCTTTTTAGTGAAATACTAGCAGAGAACTTTCCAGGTTTGGAGAAGGACAGAGACATCCTAGTACAGGAAGCTGATAGAACCCCCAATAAACATGACCAAAAGAGATTCTCACCACGACACGTGGTGATTAAACTTACCAGAGTGAAACATAAAGAAAAGATCCTAAAATGTGCAAGAGAGAAACGTCAGATTACTCTCAGAAGAACTCCAATCAGACTCACAGCAGACTTCTCATCAGAAACACTAGAGGCTAGGAGGGAATGGTGAGACATAGCACAGGTGCTAAGAGAGAAAAATTGCCAGCCCAGAATATTATATCCTGCTAAGCTCTCATTTGTGAATGAAGGTGAAATAAAGACCTTTCATAGCAAACAGAAATTGAAAGACTTTGTGGCCACTCATCCGGCCCTGCAAAAGATACTTAAAGATGTGCTACACTCAGAAACACAGAAACACAGCCATCAATATGAAAGAAGGTAAAGGAAGAACACCTACCAGTAAAAGAGCATGGGAAGCTCAAAGCATATACTAGAAAATATCTCCGGGAAAATGGCAGGGCAAAGTCACTACTTTTCAATAGTCACATTAAACGTTAATGGACTTAACTCTTCAGTTAAAAGACACCAATTGGCTGATTGGCTTAAGGAACACAACCCAACTATTTGTTGCCTACAAGAAACACATCTCTATAACAAAGATGAATGCAGACTGAAAGTGAAAGGTTGGAAAAAGATATTCCATGCCAACAGAAACCAAAAAAAACCAGGTGTAGCCATATTAATATCAGACAAAATAAACTTTAATACAAAAACTGTTAAGAGAGACAAAGAGGGACACTATATAATGATTAAGGGTTCAATTCAACAGGAAGATGTAACTATTATAAATATATATGCACCTAATTACAGGGCACCGGTCTATTTAAAAGATATGTTAAGGGACTTAAAGGGAGATTTAGATTCCAATACAATAGTACTGGGGGACTTCAATACTCCACTCTTAGAAATAGATCATCCGGACAGAAGATCAACAAGGAAACAGCAGATTTAATTGACACTATTGCCCAAATGGATCTGACAGATATCTACAGAACTTTCAATCCTACATCTAAAGACTTCACATTCTTCTCAGCAGTGCATGGAACCTTCTCTAGGATTGATCACATACTAGGCCATAAAGCAAGTCTCAGCAAATTTAAAAGAATTAGAATCATACCATGCAGCTTCTCAGACCACAGTGGAATGAAGCTGGAAATTAGCAACTCAGGAAGCCCCAGAAAGTATGCAAACACATGGAGACTGAACAACATGCTCCTGAATGAACACTGGGTCATTCAAGAAATCAAAAGAGAAATCAAAAACTTTCTGGAAGTAAATGAAGATAACAACGCAACATATCAAAACTTATGGGATACAGCAAAAGCAGTATTGAGAGGCAAGTTTATAGCAATAGGTGCATCTATCAAGAAATTGGAAAGGTACCAAATAAATGAGATTTCAGCACATCTCAAGGACCTAGAAAAACTGCAGCAAACCAAACCCAAATCTAGTTGGCAAAGAGAAATAATTAAAACCAGAGAAGAAATTAACAGGATTGAATCCAAAAAAAAAAAAAAAAAAAAAACACTACAAAAAATCAGCTAAGCGAGAAGCTGGTTTTTTGAAAAAATAAACAAAATTGACACCCCATTGGCCCAACTAACTAAAAAAAGAAAAGATCCAAATCAATAAAATCAGAGATGAAAAAGGAAATGTAACAAGAGACACCACAGAAATAAAAAGAATCATCAGAAATTACTACAAGGACCTGTATGCCAGCAAGCAGGAAAATCTATCAGAAATGAATAGATTCCTGGACACATGCAATCCACCAAAATTGAACCATGAAGACATAGAAAACCTAAATAGAAACATAACTGAAACAGAAATTGAAACAGTAATAAAGGCCCTCCCTACAAAGAAAAGCCCAGGACCAGATGGATTCACTGCTGAATTTTACCAGACATTTAAAGGAAAACTAATCCCATTTCTTCTCAAACTATTCAGAACAATCAAAAAAGAGGGAATCCTCCCAAATTCTTTCTATGAAGCCAGCATCACCTTAATCCCTAAGCCAGAGAAAGATGCAGCACTGAAAGAAAATTATAGACCAATATCCCTGATGAACATAGACGCAAAAATCCTCAATAAAATTCTGGCCAATAGAATACAACAACACATCAGGAAAATCATCCACCCAGACCAAGTGGGATTCATCCCTGGTATGCAGGGATGGTTCAACATTCGCAAATCAATCAATGTGATTCACCACATTAACAGACTGCAGAAGAAAAACCATATGATTATCTCAATAGATGCAGAGAAAGCATTCGATAAAATTCAACAACCTTTCATGATGAAAACTCTAAGCAAATTGGGTATAGAAGGAACATTCCTCAATATAATCAAAGCAATTTATAAAAAACCCATGGCCAGCATCCTATTGAATGGGGAAAAGTTGGAAGCATTTCCACTGAGATCTGGGACCAGACAGGGATGCCCACTCTCACCACTGCTATTTAACATAGTTCTGGAAGTTCTAGCCAGAGCCATCAGACAAGAAAAAGAAATCAAAGGAATACAAATTGAGAAGGAAGAACTCAAACTATCCCTCTTTGCAGACGATATGATTCTTTACTTAGAGGATCCAAAGAACTCTACTAAGAGACTATTGGAACTCATAGAGGAGTTTGGCAAAGTGGCAGGATATAAAATCAATGCACAAAAATCAACAGCCTTTGTATGCACAAGCAATGCCATGGCTGAGAAAGAACTTCTAAGATCAATCCCATTCACAATAGCTACAAAAACAATCAAACACCTTGGAATAAACTTAACCAAGGACGTCAAAGATCTCTACGATCAGAATTACAAAATCTTAAAGAAAGAAATAGAAGAGGATACCAAAAAATGGAAAAATCTTCCATGCTCATGGATTGGAAGAATCAACATAATCAAAAAGTCCATTCTCCCAAAAGCAATTTATAGATTCAATGCAATTCCAATCAGGATAACAAAGACATTCTTCTCAGATCTAGAAAAAATGATGCTGAAATTTATACTGAGGCACAAGAGACCTCGAATAGCTAAAGCAATCTTGTACAACAAAAACAAAACTGGAGGCATCTCAATACCAGATTTCAGGACATACTACAGGGCAGTTGTAATCAAAACAACATGGTACTGGTACAGAAACAGATGGATAGACCAATGGAACAGAATTGAAACACCAGAAATCAACCCAAACTTCTACAGCCAACTTATATTTGATCAAGGATCTAAACCTAATTCCTGGAGCAAGGACAGTCTATTCAATAAATGGTGCTGGGAAAACTGGATTTCCACGTGCAGAAGCATGAAGCAAGACCCCTACCTTACACCTTACACAAAAATCCACTCAACGTGGATTAAAGACCTAAATCTATGTCCTGACACCATCAAGTTATTAGAGAACATTGGAGAAACCCTTCAAGATATTGGCACAGGCAAAGAATTTCTGGAAAAGACCCGGGAGGCACAGGCAGTCAAAGCCAAAATCAACTATGGGATTGCATCAAGTTGAGAAGTTTCTGTACTGCAAAAGAAACAGGAAAGTGAAGAGACAACCGACAGAATGGGAAAAATATTTGCAAACTATGCAACAGATAAAGGGTTAATAACCAGAATCTACAAAGAGATCAAGAAACTCCACAAAAACAAAACCAACAACCCAATTAAGAGATGGGCCAAGGACCTCAATAGACATTTTTCAAAAGAGGAAATCCAAATGGCCAACAGGCACATGAAAAAATGTTCAAGGTCACTAGCAATCAGGGAAATGCAAATCAAAACCACAATGAGGTTCCACCTCACCCCGGTTAGAATGGCTCACATACAGAAATCTACCAACAACAGATGCTGGCGAGGATGTGGGGAAAAAGGGACACTAACCCACTGTTGGTGGGAATGCAAACTGGTCAAGCCACTATGGAAGTCAGTCTGGAGATCCCTCAGAAACCTGAAGATAACCCTACCGTTCGACCCAGCCATCCCACTCCTTGGAATTTACACAAAGGAATTTAAATTGGCAAACAAAAAAGCGGTCTGCATCCTAGTGTTTATCGCAGCACAATTCACAATAGCCAAGACCTGGAACCAACCTAAATGCCCATCAACGGTAGACTGGATAAAGAAATTATGGGATATGTACTCTTTAGAATACTATACCGCAGTAAGAAACAAAGAAATCCAGTCATTTGCAACAAAATGGAGGAATCTGGAACACATCATGCTGAGTGAAGTAAGCCAGTCCCAAAGGGACAAATACCATATGTTCGCCCTGATCGGTGACAACTGACTGAACACCAAAAAGGAAACCTCCTGAAGTGAAATGGACACTATGGGAAATGGTGACTTGATCAGCATAGCCCTGACTGTTAATGAACAACTTAATACATTATCCCTCTTAGTAGTTTTTTTGTCTGTTCTATTTAATATGACTGGTTTAATTCTGTAATTAATTCACAGTTATTCTTAAGTGTTGAAATTTAACTGAAATGTGATCCCTGTTAAACATAAGAGTAGGAATAAGAGAGGGAAGAGATGTACAATTTGGGACATGCTCAAGCTGACTTGCCCCAAATGGTAGAGTTAGAAACATACCAGGGGACTCCAATTTAATCCCATCAAGGTGGCATGTACCAATGCCATCTCACTATTCCAAGTGATCAATTTCAGTTCACAATTGATCATAATGAAAGGACTAAGAGTCAAAGGAAGCACAAAAACAAGTCTAGTACCTGCTAACACTAACCGATAGAATAAATAAAGGGGAGAGTGATCCAACATGGGAAGCGAGATACTCAGCAGACTCATAGAATGGCAGATGTCCTAAACAGCACTCTGGCCTCAGAATCAGCCCTAAAGGCATTCCGATCTGGCTGAAAAGCCCATGAGAGTATTTCAGGCATGGAAAGCCAAGACACTCTGGCAAAAAGATCTCTGTGAGTGAGATCCCAGTGGAAAGAACAGGTCTTCAAAGAAGGAGGTACCTTCCTCTGAAGGGAGGAGAGAACCTCCACTTTGAATATGACCTTGTCTAAACAAGATAAGAATCGGAGAACTCAGAGGGCTTCCATAGCCTTGGGAACTCATGACTGGAGCATAGGGAGATTACTGATGCCATAGACAGGAGTGTCAATTTGTAAAGTCAACAACAGGAGTCACTGTGCACTTACTCCTCATGTAGGATCTCTGTCCTTAATGTGCTGTACATTGAGATTTAATGCTATAACAGTCGCTCCCCCTCTTCGTGGAGGAACGACACAGGACCCTGTGTTGTTCTTTCATCTGCTCGGCCCTCCCCGGGTTTGCTGCTGGTTCTTCCCGGGTTGGCTACCGACCCTTCCACCTCCGTGGAAGGGCGGTTCCCCCTGCCACATTCCCCACTTCCGCGGGGGAGCGGCACACCTCCGGCCGGCTCTCTCGGGGGCTGCTCAGGTGTTCCTTCAAATAGACGTTCCTCTTAGATGTTCCTGGTGCATGTTGTCTCTCTCCTCCTTTATAGTCCTCTTCCACCAATCCCAACTCTGCTACCCACACGCCGAGTACGCTGCTCTCCTCCAATCAGGAGCAGGTCCTACAGTTTATTGGTTGAACTGGAGGCAGCTGTGTAGAAGCTGTTTCTCCCTTCTTAGTGCCATTTTGTGGGAGAGCAGATGCATAGAATAAGTCTTAATTCCAGTAACTTAGTCTAGTCCGAGTTGCTCCCAATTGCTCCCCACAGATCCCCCTTTCTTTTTATTTTTGGCGTTGATACGTGCCTCTCTTCGGTGCCCCGCGGCACACACTCTGCTCTGCTTGCTAGAGTTGCCCACAGGTGCTTATAAGTCCTATCAATCAGGCAAACCGAATCTGGGTCCTCTCTTCGCCATGTTGTGAGGAGGTTTTTAGGCGCTGATGCGTGCCTGTGTTCGGTGCCCTGCAGCGCATGCTCTGCTCTGCTAGAACTGCCTGCAGGTACTTACAAGCCCTATCAGGCAAACCGAATCCAAGCCCTCTCATTGCCGTCTTGTGGGGAGACTTATTGATGTTAATTTGTGCCTGTCTTCGATGACCTGCGGCGCATAAGCTGCTAGCCGCCCGCAGGTGCTCACCACCTCCCTAATCAGGCAGACCGAATCCAAGCTCTCTCATTGCCGTGCGTGTTGTGGGGAGGCCTTATTTTTCTCTATTTCTATCTCCGGGCATTCCTATCTCTCCTATTTTACTTCTATCTGCCAGCATTCCTATTTCTCTCATTTTACTTCTAAACTTCTGTTTCTCTTATCCCTGCGGCTTCCCGGCGCCCGCCCCAAGGCTGCTTCTCGGCGGCTTCCCGGCTCTGAGCCGCTTCAGCCCACGCTTCTCTCATCTGCGCGGCTTCCCGGCTTCGCGCGCGCACTCCGCGGTCTCCGCGCCCCTTCGCGCCCACACCACGGCCTCGCACTAGCCCCACGTTCCCTATCTATTCACGCCCCATGCTCTCTCTGCACGCGGCGGCTTCCGCGAGTCACACAGCGTAGCTTACGTTTCCACCACCACCGGTATTCAATCTAAGTTCCCCGGGCTAACCTGGCGAATTCAACCTGGCTCACGTCCGCGCCTCTGGTTCCAGATTTTCGCCTTTTGCTCCCCGGGCTGACTTGAAGAATTCCAAGATAGCTTACGTTTCCGCCTCAGCCTGCATTCGCAGCTTCATCCTCCCTAACATTTTTCTCTACCCGGTATGTTTCCCTAAGTTTTCTTCCAACAATATTCCTCCCTCATTTCTCCTGGCTTGTCCCCACAGTCCGTATCCGAGTCTGTTTGTTCTAGCTTTCACTTTCGCTTTCGACCTTAGAGATTTCTCCCAGTTTCCCCCCGTAGTCCGTATCTGAGTCTATGCCTAGGCTTTTGATAGCTTCTTCCAGCACCTTTTTCATCCGGCTTTCCCCTAGGCTCTTTGCTAGTCTCTCTCTCTGGTATTTTCCACTTCTTCCCGTTTCTTCCCTCCTAGGTTTCCTATCTGAGTCACGGCACCATTATGTCGCTCCCCATCTTCGTGGAGGAACGACACTAAACCCTGCCTAGGCTTCATATCCGAGTCACGGCACCATTATGTCACTCCCCGTCTTCGTGGAGGAACGACACAGGACCCTGCGCTGTTCTTTCGTCTGCTCAGCCCTCCCCGGGTTTGCTGCTGGTTCTTCCCGGGTTGGCTACCGACCCTTCCACCTCCGTGGAAGGGCGGTTCCCCCTGCCACATTCCCCACTTCCGCGGGGGAGCGGCACACCTCCGGCCGGCTCTCTCGGGGGCTGCTCAGGTGTTCCTTCAAATAGACGTTCCTCTTAGATGTTCCTGGTGCATGTTGTCTCTCTCCTCCTTTATAGTCCTCTTCCACCAATCCCAACTCTGCTACCCACACGCCGAGTACGCTGCTCTCCTCCAATCAGGAGCAGGTCCTACAGTTTATTGGTTGAACTGGAGGCAGCTGTGTAGAAGCTGTTTCTCCCTTCTTAGTGCCATTTTGTGGGAGAGCAGATGCATAGAATAAGTCTTAATTCCAGTAACTTAGTCTAGTCCGAGTTGCTCCCAATTGCTCCCCACAGATCCCCCTTTCTTTTTATTTTTGGCGTTGATACGTGCCTCTCTTCGGTGCCCCGCGGCACACACTCTGCTCTGCTTGCTAGAGTTGCCCACAGGTGCTTATAAGTCCTATCAATCAGGCAAACCGAATCTGGGTCCTCTCTTCGCCATGTTGTGAGGAGGTTTTTAGGCGCTGATGCGTGCCTGTGTTCGGTGCCCTGCAGCGCATGCTCTGCTCTGCTAGAACTGCCTGCAGGTACTTACAAGCCCTATCAGGCAAACCGAATCCAAGCCCTCTCATTGCCGTCTTGTGGGGAGACTTATTGATGTTAATTTGTGCCTGTCTTCGATGACCTGCGGCGCATAAGCTGCTAGCCGCCCGCAGGTGCTCACCACCTCCCTAATCAGGCAGACCGAATCCAAGCTCTCTCATTGCTGTGCGTGTTGTGGGGAGGCCTTATTTTTCTCTATTTCTATCTCCGGGCATTCCTATCTCTCCTATTTTACTTCTATCTGCCAGCATTCCTATTTCTCTCATTTTACTTCTAAACTTCTGTTTCTCTTATCCCTGCGGCTTCCCGGCGCCCGCCCCGAGGCTGCTTCTCGGCGGCTTCCCGGCTCTGAGCCGCTTCAGCCCACGCTTCTCTCATCTGCGCGGCTTCCCGGCTTCGCGCGCGCACTCCGCGGTCTCCGCGCCCCTTCGCGCCCACACCACGGCCTCGCACTAGCCCCACGTTCCCTATCTATTCACGCCCCATGCTCTCTCTGCACGCGGCGGCTTCCGCGAGTCACACAGCGTAGCTTACGTTTCCACCACCACCGGTATTCAATCTAAGTTCCCCGGGCTAACCTGGCGAATTCAACCTGGCTCACGTCCGCGCCTCTGGTTCCAGATTTTCGCCTTTTGCTCCCCGGGCTGACTTGAAGAATTCCAAGATAGCTTACGTTTCCGCCTCAGCCTGCATTCGCAGCTTCATCCTCCCTAACATTTTTCTCTACCCGGTATGTTTCCCTAAGTTTTCTTCCAACAATATTCCTCCCTCATTTCTCCTGGCTTGTCCCCACAGTCCGTATCCGAGTCTGTTTGTTCTAGCTTTCACTTTCGCTTTCGACCTTAGAGATTTCTCCCAGTTTCCCCCCGTAGTCCGTATCTGAGTCTATGCCTAGGCTTTTGATAGCTTCTTCCGGCACCTTTTTCATCCGGCTTTCCCCTAGGCTCTTTGCTAGTCTCTCTCTCCGGTATTTTCCACTTCTTCCCGTTTCTTCCCTCCTAGGTTTCCTATCTGAGTCACGGCACCATTATGTCGCTCCCCATCTTCGTGGAGGAACGACACTAAACCCTGCCTAGGCTTCATATCCGAGTCACGGCACCATTATGTCACTCCCCGTCTTCGTGGAGGAACGACACAGGACCCTGCGCTGTTCTTTCGTCTGCTCAGCCCTCCCCGGGTTTGCTGCTGGTTCTTCCCGGGTTGGCTACCGACCCTTCCACCTCCGTGGAAGGGCGGTTCCCCCTGCCACATTCCCCACTTCCGCGGGGGAGCGGCACACCTCCGGCCGGCTCTCTCGGGGGCTGCTCAGGTGTTCCTTCAAATAGACGTTCCTCTTAGATGTTCCTGGTGCATGTTGTCTCTCTCCTCCTTTATAGTCCTCTTCCACCAATCCCAACTCTGCTACCCACACGCCGAGTACGCTGCTCTCCTCCAATCAGGAGTAGGTCCTACAGTTTATTGGTTGAACTGGAGGCAGCTGTGTAGAAGCTGTTTCTCCCTTCTTAGTGCCATTTTGTGGGAGAGCAGATGCATAGAATAAGTCTTAATTCCAGTAACTTAGTCTAGTCCGAGTTGCTCCCAATTGCTCCCCACAATAACGAGTACTCAAACAGTATATTTCACTTTGTGTTTCTGCAAACTGTTGAAATCTTTACTTAATGCATACTAAACTGATCTTCTGTAAAAAAAAAAAAAAAAAAAGAAAAGAAATTATCAATTCCCAACTTGACTCTCCCTGGGATTAAACATGACAATAGGTCTGATCTGATTTCATCATCATTTAAAAAATCATCTATCATTTTTCACTTTATGTTTCTGTGTGGGAGCAAACTGTTGAAATCCTTACTTAATGTATACTAAGCTGATCTTCTGTATATTAAGATAATCAAAAATGAATCTTGATGTGAATGGAAGGGGAGAGGGAGTGGGAAAGGGGAGGGTTGTGGGTGGGAGGGACGGTATTGGGGGGGAAGCCACTGTAATCCATAAGTCGTACTTTGGAAATTTATATTCATTAAATAAAAGTTAAAAAGAAAAAAAAAGAGGAATAAGTTGGGGTACTTGGGAAGGAAAACATCAAAAGATAGAACTTTGAAACATTCATGGAACAGTGGAATTAAACATATGAATTTATTTTGTTGCAAAAATAAAAAAAAATTGAGGTGTCAGTGTTTGGCCTATCCATTTACATACCATTTTCCCGCAGCAAAGTCTTTGGGTTTGATCCTCAGCATTGGAATCTAATTCCAATGCATACCTGGAGGCAGCAGGTGATGGCTCAAGTAAATGTGATCTTGACACTCACACTGGAGTACCAAATTCAGTTCTAGGTTTTTGGCTTTTGGTCCTGGCCAGGTGCACATTTTGGGAGTGAAGCAGCAGATTGGAGATCTCTTTTTCTATTTTTCACTCTCTCTGCCTCTCAAAAAATATTAACAATGTTGAAATAAATGCATAGTTTGCTCATCATATGCGTTTTTCACATATAATCAAAATTATCTTGCTCCTGATTTCTTTTTCCTGCAGAAAAATAGCAGGTATGTTTAACAATTAAATCTACTTTTCCATGAACTTTTTGACATATTCTACACAAAGTCAGATAACTTAGGTTCTATTCTGGGAAAAATACAAAACTGGAACACTTACAGAAATATTAAAATAATTACGAAAAAGACATTACTTACCATTATGAAAATAAAAAAGATATAATGAAGAAAGAGAATTGTAGACCAATGTCAAGGATGAGATGCAAAAATCCTCCCCAAATACAAGCTGATTAAATCAAAAAGCCCGTAAGAAAGGTCACTCACCTGCAGGGATGGTTCTACATTCACAAATCAATAATGTGATAAATCACATAAACAATTTTAAGAATAAAAACTGTATGATTATCTCAACATATTCAGTGGAAGTATTTGATAAAATACAATGTCCATTAATTGAAAAAATAGAAAAACCTTAAGCAAATTGGGATTCGAAAGATCATCCAACAACACAGTCAAGGCAATATATGAAAAGCTGGAATAATTTCTATGAACATCTGGAACTAGAAAAAGATGTCTACTTTAATCATTGCTATTCAATGTTTCCCTGGATTTTTTAGCCATAGCCATTACAGAGGAAAAAGTAATCAAAGGGATACAAACTGGAAAGGAAGAAGGCAAAATATCCCTGTTTGTAGATGACATATTTAGGTATACAGGGGAACTAAAACACCCTATTAAAGACAATTGGAACTCATAAGAGAGTTTGCTAAATTGCAGGATACAAAATTAGTATGCAAAAATCAACTGTAATGACTGTAATAAGATTGTATGATGATTCTTCAGAAAGCTCAAAATAGATATACCTTATGGTCCAGCCCTCCCACTCTTGGGAATTTACCAATAGAAAATGAAATCAGCATATGAAAGAGTTGTCTATACTCCTATGTTCACTGCAGCCCAATTCACAATAGCTAAAATATGGAATCAACCCAGAAGACCATCAACTGATGACTGGATTATGAAAATGTGGTACATATACAATATGGAATATTACTCTACTGTAAAAAAAAGTTTGAAATTCTTTCTTCAAAACAAATTGGATGTAAATGGAAAACATACTTTGTGAAATAATCCAATCCCCAAAAGATATATCATTATTTTTTCCTGGTCTGTGGTAACTAATAGAATACAAATAAATGTAATGTATAATTGTTTGCATTGCAATCTGCATAAAATTATTCATGTGTATAAACTGTTTAGAGAAAATAGCTTAAAGCCTAAATGAACTTAATTATTATCCTGTAACCACACAGGAAGTATTTAGGTATCATATTGTTAGTACTTGCATATCATTGAAATAAATTATGAATGACTGGCCAAAAAACTTGATATGGGTGAATTAATCATTTATAAATCAATTATTTTCTATAGCCATTGTCTATATTTCCATTAAACTGGGGACCTTTTTCATTTTTACTTGTTAATCTCTTTTTTGTATTTTTGTATTTATTTATTTTTATTTAGTAAATATAAATTTCCAAAGTACAGTTTATGGACTACAATGGCTTCCCCCCCAACATAATTTCCCTCCCACTCGAACCCCTCCCATCTCCCGCTCCCTCTCCCATTCCATTCACATCAAGATTAATTTTCAATTATCTTTATATACAGAAGATCTATTTAGTATATATTAAGTCAATCAACTTCAGTTCACAATTGATCACAATGATAGGTCTAAAAGTCAAAGGGATCACACAAACAAGACTAGTGTCTGCTAATACTAACTGATAGAATCAAAAAGGGAGAGAACGATCCAACATGGGAAGTGGGACACACAGCAGACTCACAGAATGGCAGATGTCATAAACAGCACTCTGGCCTCAGAATCAGCCTTGAAGGCATGTGGATCTGGCTCTAGAGCCCATGAGAGTATTTTAGGCATGGAAAGCCAAGACACTCTGGGAAAAAAAAAGAAGACCTAAATGAAAGATCTCTGCAAGGGAGAACCCAGTGGAAAGAACGGGGCCATCAAAGAAGGAGGTACCTTTCTCTGAAGGGAGGAGAGAACTTCCACTTTGACTATGACCCTGTCAGAATAAGATTGAAGTCGGCGAACCCAAAAGGCTTCCATAGCCTTGGCAACTCATGACTAGAGCCTAGGGAGATTTCTGACGCCATAAACAAGAGTGTCAAATTGTTAAATCAACAACAGGAGTCACTGTGTACTTACTTCTCATGTGGGATCTGTCCTTAATGTGTTATCCAATGTGAAGTAATGCTCTAAATAGTACTGAAACAGTATTTTTACACTTTGTGTTTCTGTGTGGGTGCAAATTGATGAAATCTTTACTTAATATATACTGAATCAATCTTCTGCATATAAAGATAATTGAAAATGAATCTTGATGTGAATGGAATGGGAGAGGGAGCAGGATATGGGAGGGGTGCGAGTGGGAGGGAAATTATGGGGGGGGGGAAGCCAATGTAATCCATAAACTGTACTTTGGAAATTTATATTTACTAAATAAAAAAGGGTGTTATATTTTATCAAATGCTTTCTCTGCGTCAATTGAGATAATCATATGCTTTTTCTTCTGCAGTCTGTTAATGTGGTGTATCACATTGTTATTTTGCAAACATTGAACCATCCCTGCATACCAGGGATAAATCCCACTTGGTCTTGGTGGATGATCTTTCTGATGTGTTGTTGCATTCTATTGGCCAGAATTTTATTGAGGATTTTTGCATCTATGTTCATCAGGGATATTGGTCTGTAATTCTCTTTCAGTGCTGCATCTTTCTCTGGCTTAGGAACTAAGGTGATGCTAGCTTCATAAAAATAATTTGGGAGGATTCCCTCTTTTTTGATTTTTCTGAATAGTTTGAGAAGAATTGGAGTTAGTTCTTCTTTAAATGTCTGGTAGAATTCAGCAGTGAATCCATCTGGTCCTGGGCTTTTCTTTGTAGGGAGGGCCTTTATTACTGTTCCAATTTCTTTCTCAGTTATGAGTCTGTTTAGGTTTTCTATGTCTTCCTAGTTCAATTTAGATAGGTTGCATGTGTCCCCAGAATCTATCCATTTCTGATAGATTTCCCTGTTTGCTGGCATACAAGTCCTTGTAGTAATTTCTGATGATTCTTTTTATTTCTGTGGTGTCTGTTGTTACGTTTCCTTTTTCATCTCTGATTTTTATTGATTTGGGTCTTTTCTTTTTTTAGTTGGGCTAATGGGGTGTCAATTTTGTTTATTTTTTCAAAAAACCAGCTCTTCATTTGGCTGATTTGTTGTAATTTTTTTTTGAATTCAATCCTGTTGATTTCTTCTCTGATTTTAATTATTTCTCTTCTCCTACTAGATTTGGGTCTGGTTTGCTGCAGATTTTCTAGATCCTTGAGGTGAATTGAAAGCTCATCTATTTGGTGCCTTTCCAATTTCTTGATGTAGGCACCTATTGCTATAAAGTTTCCTCTTAACACTGCTTTTGCTGTATCCCATAAGTTTTGGTATGTTGTGTTGTCATCTTCATTTACTTCCAGAAAATTTTTGATTTTTCTTTTGATTTCCTTTATGAGCCATTGTTCATTCAGGAGCATGTTGTTCAATCTCTATGTGTTTGCATATGCTCTAGGGATTCCTGAGTTGCTAATTTCCAACTTCATTCCTTTATGGTCTGAGAAGCTGCATGGTATGATTCTAATTCTTTTAAATTTGCTGAGACTTGCTTTATGGCCTAGTATGTGGTCAATCCTAGAGAAGGTTCCATGTACTGCTGAGAAGAATATAAATGCTTTATGTGTAGGATGAAAAGTTCTGTAGATATCTGTTAGATCCATTTGGGCTATAGTGTCATTTAAATCTACTGTATCCTTGTTGATCTTCTGTCCTGTTGATCTGTCTGTTTCTGAGAGTGGAGTATTGAAGTCCCCCAGTACTATTGTATTGGAGTCTAAGTCTCCCTTTAACTCCCTTAACAAATCTTTTAAATAAACCAGTGCCCTGTAATTAGGTGCATATACATTGATAATTGTTATATCTTCCTGTTGAATTGATCCCTTAATTAATATAGTGCCCCTCTTTGTCTCTCTTAACGGTTTTTGTGTTAAAGTTTATTTTGTCTTTCACTTCTGTTGGCTTGGTATATCTTTTTCCAGCCTTTCACTTTCAGTCTGTATACATCTCTGTTGGAAAGATGTGTTTCTTGTAAGCAGCAAATAGATGGGTTTTGTTCCTTAACCCAATCAGCCAATCGGTGTCTTTTAACTGGACAGTTGAGGCCATTAATGTTCAATGTGACTACAGATTAGTAACTTTGCCCTGCCGTTTGCCAAAGATATTTTCTAATATATGCTTTAACTTCCTGTGATCTTTTGCTTGAGGTTTCCTTCCTTTACCTTCTGGCATATTGATAACTGTGTTTCTGTGTGTAACACATCTTTAAGCACCTTTTGCAGGGCTGGATGAGTGGTGGCAAAGTCTTTCAATTTCTGTTTGCTATGAAAGGTCTTTATTTCACCTTCATTCACAAATGAGAGCTTGGCAGGATATAATATTCTGGGATGGCAGTTTTTCTCTCTTAGTACCTGGGCTATGTCTCGCCATTCCTCCTAGCTTGTAGAGTTTCTGATGAGAAGTCAGCTGTGAGTCTGATTGGAGATCCTCTGAGAGTAATCTGACGTTTCTCTCTTGCACATTTTAGGATCTTTTCTTTATGTTTCACTGTGGAGAGTTTAATTACAACGTGTCGTGGTGAGGATCTCTTTTGGTCGTGTTTATTAGGGGTTCTGTGAGCTTCCTGTACTAGGATGTCTGTGTCCTTCTCCAAACCCGGGAAGTTTTCTGCTAGTATCTCACTAAAAAGGCCTTCTAATCCTTTCTCTCTCTCCATGCCTTCAGGAACTCCTAGAACTCGAATGTTGGTTTTTTTAATAGTATCCTGAAGATTCCCGACAATATTTTTTAGATTTCTAATTTCCTCTTCTTTTCTTTGGTTTGACTGTATGTTTTCCTGTGCTCTGTCTTCTAAGTCCGATATTCTCTCTTCTGTTTCACTGACTGTTTTTAAGGCTTTCTAATGTGTTTGTCATTTGATCTATTGAGTTCTTCATTTCATTTTGATTTCTCTTCACTATCACACTTTCCTGTTCTACTAGTTTCTGCGTTTCATTTTGATTCCTCCTTAAGATTTCTTTTTCTCGAAGGAGATTTTCTATCCTGTCCAGTAAGGATTTCCGTAGCTCAAGCATTTGTTTTTGAAAACTTCTAAATGTTCTCATAAATTTTTTGAAATCTGTATCTTGCATTTCTTCCATCTCATCATCTTCATAATCTTGGCTTGGGGTGTCTTTCATGTCTCCCTTGTTCTTGTTTCCTCGGTTTCTGCGTTTGTTGCTTGGCATTGTGGAGATATTCTTTGGATTCTTCTTCCCTTGCTGTGGTGTTTTTGTTTTTGTTTTTTTGTTTTGTTATACTATGACTGTATTAAGTGGACTGTCTGTTTTTGATGGAGCCTTAGAGGCTTGAGATGGGTGTGGCCAGAGAGCTCTGTTTGGTTCCTCAGGGTTAAGGGTGTGCCAAAGGTGACATTCCCAGGTTAGGTGTGGTAAATCTCTCTTTTTTTGATTCAGAAGGGAAGTAATGTCACGCAACTGAATGGAATTGAAGGTAGTCAGCTTCCAATCTCTGGCTCCTGTGGGTATAACATTCACCTGCTCTTTTCCAAGGACCACACAGGGAATCTGTTCTGCCCTCAGTGTGTGCTCAAATTTTCCTACAGTCTCTCACTGGGTTGCCAAGGTTACCAAATTTTAGTGTCTCTGGAGAGTACTCACATGAACTCCATGAGTTCTCTCACCCACCGTCTTTTTTCACAGTCTCAGTTCATTAGCTCCACACATTCACTAGGTCCTAATCTCCTGTTATTTCACACACACACACCCCAGAGTCAGGTTTTTCTGCAATAGTTTGTTTTTTTTTTTATTTGGTTTTCTTCATAGTATTTGTTGAAACTTTTTATTTAACAGAGCACTAACCATATGTGTATAAAGTCTCTTGAGGGTAGATCTCAGTAAAAAAGTGAGAGTGGGAATAAAGAGGGAGGAGGAAGTTTGTAACTTTAAACTATATAGTTATGCATACAATCCTATAGACTTACTTATAAGGGTACAGTTTAAAAACTTAACTTGGGACCCCAAATCCCATTAGGCTGGGTGGTAAAAATGCCACCTTAAGTGTTAAAGTGATCATATTAAGTGTTAAAATGAACATATAGATAGGATTAAGTGTTAAAGTGATCCTAAAAATAGGATTATGTCTCTGGTAACAGTAAAGTTATCTCCATGGATGTCTTCATGAAGTTTTCCCAGTAGATCACATTCAAATGCTCTCCATCTTATTTCCTCAGGGTTCAAAATAATCCGACAGCTACTAAAATGATATTTGACCTAAGAGCTGATTTTTGTGTGGTATCTTGAATATCATCTCTTTGCAGCCACGTCTTCTGGCGACTAAGTAGGATTTTCAAGTAAGTTCTGAGCAGACAATGTTATTCAGTAGAAGGAGAAATTAACAAAGATAATGCTGTAGTCTACAACTAAGATTGGCCCTGCTGAAGCCATTGATACATTCCATTTTATGAATATTGAAAATCTTCTCAAAATGAAAAATACTTTAAAATTTAATTCTAAATGCTTTTAAAATACACTGATACACTGAGTGTCTACCAGGTGCCAGCCACTACAAGAAGAACTACAGAGAAGGTATATCCAAAGGAGGGGCATAATATCTGTCCCTAAATTCTGCAATCTGGACATGATCCAGAAGCAACAGAAATTGTATTTTACTTTTGCAAAAATGGGGCTTGGGCTGTAAGGGTTTTGCTCTGATTCCATTTTAACTGTTTAATCAATTTACTTTATGTAAATCACTTTACTTCATTGTTTAATAGAGTAAACTTGATTATATTGTCTATTATTTGACATTATTGTGATTCTATTGAGAGTTATATATTATGTGTCATAAAAATATTTAAATTCCAAAGTTTGTACTATTCCAATATTCACTTTGTGGAAGTATTTAAAATAATGTTTAAAAATTAAATATTGGCTGGTACACCTGAGCATTCAACCACTCACCCTATTACCAACTCCCACTACAAATGCTTCTCAAACTATTCCAAACAATTGAAAAGGAAGGGCTACTCCCAAACTCCTTCTTTGAGGACAGTATCACCTTAATTCCAAAACCAGAAAAAGATACAGGAGAAAGAACTACAGACCAATATCCTGATGAACACAGATGCAAAAATCCTCAAAAAAATTCTAGCTAATCCAATTGAACTACACATCAGAAAGCTTATTCACATAAACCACGCGTGATTTTTCTCTGGTATGCAGGTTTGTTTCAACACATGAAAATGAATAAATGTGATGTGTCACATGAACAGATTGAAGAATAAATACCATATAATTATATCAGTAGGATTTATAAAGTACTTGAAGTATCACATCCTTTCATGATACAAATCTTAAGCAATTTGGTTATAGAAGGAACATACCTCAACTCAGTCAAGGCAATATATGACAAACACACAACACAAACATATTGAGTGGGAAATGTTGCAAGTATTTCCACTAGATTTGGAAGCAGACAAGGATGCCCACTCTTACAACTGCTATTCTGTATACTTCTGGAGGTGTTAGCCACAGCCATAGGCAAGAAAATCAATTCAAATAGATAGAGATTAGAATTGGAGGAAATCAAATCATCCCTGTTTGCAGACATCATGATTCTGTATACAGGATCAATGGACTCCAACTTTGGTGTAGTTCCAGCATAGAAAGTCAACACATGACAATCAATAGCCTTATTATGCAAATGCAATGTCATAGCTGAGAAAGACGTTCTAAGATCAATTCAATTAGCAGTAGCTCCAGAAATATTTTAAATGTCTTATAAAGTTAACCAAGAGTGTGAAACATCTGTACAGTGGAAACAACAAAAGGGCAACCAACAGATTGGCAGAAAATGTTTGCAAATTATGCAACTGATAAGTGATTAAAAACCAAGATTTGTAAAGAGCTCAAGAAACTCCAAAACAATAAAACAAACAATACAGTGAAGAAATCTGACATGACATGAACAGGCAGTTTTCAAAGCATGAAATACAAATGATCAACAGCCACATGAACAATTCCTCAGGATCACCAGCCAACAGGAAAATGCAAATAAGAATCACAATGAGGTTTCACATCACCCCAGTTAAAATGTGTACAATCCAAAAAAAAATAATGCTGGCAAAGATGTGGGGGGAACAGGTACCCTAATACTCTACTGGTGGGAATGTAAACTCAACGATTATTATTGAACACAGTATGAAAATTCCTAGGAAATATGAAAATATATGAAATGTATGACCCAGCCATTCCACTCCTGGTAACTGACCAAATGAAATTGGTACATGAAACACATTTCTAATGCCATGTTTATTATAGCTGAATTCACAATAGCTAAGCTATGGAATACATTCAGATGAGGCAGATGATTCAGGTGATGACTGCATAAAGCAAATGTGGCATATATGCACTACAGAACACTACACAGATAGAAAAAGTGTTGGAATTTTGTCTTTTCTAAAAAAGTCAATGCAACTGGAAACCATTACGTGCGTTGAAATAATCCAGTTTCTGAAACACAAATATCATATGTTTTCTTTTATATGTAGTAAGTTAGAGTGCAAAAGTCTATTGAAATGAAATGGTCATCTTGTGACTGCACTGCTGTTTTTAGCCTTTGTTTGTACTGCTGTGGACCTCTGGTCTTTCTGCTTTTTACTTGTTGACTATTATGGTTCGTGGTGCACTAGCCTGTGATTGCATACTGAAATTCTGTTTTTATAAAAATTAAAGGAAAAAAGATGAAAGAGGAGGGTTGCAGGAGGAGAGAAGGGGGATGGAACTATGGTTGCCAGAACTGTACCTACAAACACATGAAATCTGATATTTTGTTAATAAAAATTTTTAAAAAAATTAAAGACTACTACTGAGTCTCTTGAAAGAAAATACATGAAGGGGCTGATTGGATTACATGAATGATCAATTTTCATGTTGCCTGCCAAAAGACAAAGTTAGAAAATCTTATGTAGATTCAATGTGAAGGGATGGAAAAAAAGCTACCTTCATATGTCCTAAGTTCAAACAACACAGGTGGTTTTATCTTTAACAAAATAGAAAATCATGATTGTACTTTAAATAAAAGATAGTAGAAAGTTATTTAGAATGTTACTGAACCACGATAAAGATGCAATTCATCGAGAAAACCCTGGGGCGGAGCCAAGATGGCAGAATAGTGAGGGCGCGCACCGATAGTCCGGGAAAATTTAGTTTAATAAAAGGGGAGTTACGGTAGCCTCAGAAAAAAGAACCAGCAAAATATTGCAGAGGAAACTCTTCTGGATCCAGTGGTCGTGAATCGGAGGACCTACTGGGAGAACAAGGTCGCCCACCGCGCGAAAGCCCAGCTGCGGGACCAAGCCGCGGGACCAAGCCGCGGAAGCCGAGCCGCGGGACCCAGCTACGCAAGCTGCAGGGTCTGCGCGCAAGTGCTCGAAGGGGAGTGCGTGCCACACAGACAACAGCGGAGAGACTTGGGACGTCCAGGGCTCCGAGTCCACACATCGGTGCTGGAAGGGGAGCAGACCTGCGTGGAGAGCGTGGGAGCCCACAGTTCGGGACACCAGCGGCAGACTCAACACACCAGCGCTGGAACGCGAGGTGAGCCGAACCTCAATAACCCGAGACACTGGCAGGCAAGCAGAGAGAGGAGACTAGAGGGAACGACCCCCCCGGGGGGGGGACTTCACCAAGCTAACTGGAAGAGAGAGAGAGGAAAAAAGAAAAAGGTGACTGGTATGGACACGGGTTTCTCTCTCTCCGCTCACCTCTCAAGGGCGAGCAAGACAAAGAGCAGGCGCCATCTTGGACATACATCATAAGCAGAGCGACCTCAGGTCTGCACCGGCCCTGAGCCTAACAGAAAAACCTGACTCTGGGCGGGGCGAATTAACAGGAGATTAGGACCTAGTAAATTTGTGGTGCTACTGAACTGAGACTGTGAAAAAAGAGACGGTGGGGGAGAGAACTCACGGAATTCACGTGAGCACTCTCCAGAGACGCTACAATTCCGTAACTTTGGCAACCCAGTGGGAGACTGAAGGAGAATTTGAGCCCACTCCAAGGGCCGAACAGATTCCCTGTGTGGTCCTTGGGAAAGAGCTTCCGATCTCTGGCTCCTGTGGGTATATCATTTGCCTGCTAACTACCTCCAACTTCGTCCAGCTGTGCAGAATAACTTCCCTTTTGAATCAAAAAAAAAGAGAGAGAGAGGTTTACCATGCCTAACCTGGGAGTGTCACCTTTGGCACACCAAAGAGAGCTCTCAGGCCACACCCATCTCAAGCCCTAAGGCTCCATCAAAAACAGATAGTCCACTTAATCTAGAGTCATAGTATAACAAGAAAAAGCACCACAGTGAAGAAACCAAATATCTCCAATATGACAAATAACAAACGCAAAAACCAAGGTAATAAAAACAAGGAAGTCACCATGAAGCCCTCAACTGAAAAAGACACCCCAATTCAAGATTATGAGGATGATGACATAGAAGAAATGCAAGAAGCAGATCTCAAAAAATTGATAAGAACATTAAGAAGTTCTCAAAAACAAATTCTTGAACTACAGAAATCCTTAATGGACAAGATAGAAAATCTCTCTCGTGAAAATGAAATATTAAGGAGGAATCAAAATGAAATGAAACAACTAGTACAACAGGAAACTGGGATAGTGACTGAAGTGAAGAATTCAATAGATCAAATGAAAAACACAATAGAGAGCCTTACAAACAGAATGGGTGAAGCAGAAGAGAGAATATCGGACTTAGAAGACAGAGAACAGGAAAGGATACAGTCAAACCAAAGAAAAGACGAGGAAATTAGAAATCTAAAACATATTGTCGGGAATCTTCAGGATACTATTAAAAAACCCAACATTCGGGTTCTAGGAGTTCCTGAAGGCATGGAGAGGGAGAAAGGATTAGAAGGCCTTTTTAGTGAGATATTAGCACAAAATTTCCCAGGTTTGGAGAAGGACAGAGAAATCCTGGTACAGGAAGCTCACAGAACCCCTAATAAACACGACCAAAAGAGATCCTCACCACGACACGTTGTAATTAAACTCTCCACAGTGAAACATAAAGAAAAGATCCTAAAATGTGCAAGAGAGAAACGTCAGATTACTCTCAGAGGATCTCCAATCAGACTCACAGCTGACTTCTCATCAGAAACTCTACAAGCTAGGAGGGAATGGAGAGATATAGACCAGGTACTAAGAGAGAACAACTGCCATCCCAGAATATTATATCCTGCAAAGCTCTCATTTGTGAATGAAGGTGAAATAAAGACTTTTCATAACAAACAGAAATTGAAAGAATTTGTTGCCACTCATCCAGCCCTGCAAAAGATGCTTAAAGATGTGTTACACACAGAAACAAAGAAACACGGTCATCAATATGAAAGAAGGTAAAGGAAGGAAACCAAGGAAGGAAAGCTCACAGCAAAAGATCACAGGGAATTCAAAGCATATATTAGATCTTATCTTTGGCAAATGGCAGGGCAAAGTTACCACTTATCATTAGTCACATTGAACGTGAATGGCCTGAACTGTCCAGTTAAAAAGACACCGATTGGCTGATTGGGTTAAGGAACAAAACCCATCTATTTGCTGCTTACAAGAAACACATCTTTCCAACAAAGATCCATACAGACTGAAAGTGAAAGGCTGGAAAAAGATATAATACCATGCCAACAGAAATGAAAAAAGAGCAGGCGTAGCCATCTTAATATCAGACACCATAAACTTTACCACAAAAACCGTTAAGAGAGACAAAGAGGGACACTACATAATGATTAAGGGATCAATTCAACAGGAAGATGTAACTATTATTAATGAATATGCACCTAATTACAGGGCACCGGTTTATCTAAAAGATTTGTTAACGGACTTAAAGGGAGACTTAGACCCCAATACAATAGTACTGGGGGACTTCAATACTCCACTCTCAGAAATAGACAGATCAATAGGACAGAAGATCAACAAGGATACAGTAGATTTAAATGACACTATAGCCCAAATGGATCTAACAGATATATACAGAACTTTCAATCCTACAGCTAAAGATTTTACATTCTTCTCAGCAGTACATGGAACCTTCTCTAGGATTGACCACATACTAGGCCATAAAGCAAGTCTCAGCAAATTTAAAAGAATTAGAATCATACCATGCAGCTTCTCAGACCATAAAGGAATGAAGTTGGAAATTAGCAACTCAGGAATCCCTAGAGCATATGCAAACACATGGAGATTGAACAACATGCTCCTGAATGAACAATGGGTCATAGAAGAAATCAAAAGAGAAATCAAAAACTTTCTAGAAGTAAATGAGGATAACAGCACAACATATCAAAACTTATGGGATACAGCAAAAGCAGTGTTAAGAGGAAACTTTATAGCAATAGGTGCCTACATCAAGAAATTGGAAAGGCACCAAATAGATGAGCTTTCAATTCACCTCAAGGATCTAGAAAACCTACAGCAAACCAGACCCAAATCTAGTAGGAGAAGAGAAATAATTAAAATCAGAGAAGAAATCAACAGGATTGAATCAAGAAAAACATTCCAAAAAATCAGCCTAACGAGGAGCTGGTTTTTTGAAAAAATAAACAAAATTGACACCCCATTAGCCCAACTAACTAAAAAAAGAAAAGACCCAAATCAATAAAATCAGAGATGAAAAAGGAAACATAACAACAGACACCACAGAAATAAAAAGAATCATCAGAAATTACTACAAGGACTTGTATGCCAGCAAACAGGGAAACCTATCAGAAATGGATAGATTCCTGGACACATGCAACCTACTTAAATTGAACCAGGAAGACATCGAAAACCTAAACAGACTCATAACTGAGACAGAAATTGAAACAGTAATAAAGGCCCTCCCTACAAAGAAAAGCCCAGGACCAGATGGATTCACTGCTGAATTCTACCAGACATTTAAAGAAGAACTAACTCCAATTCTTCTCAAACTATTCAGAACAATCGAAGAAGAGGGAATCCTCCCAAATTCTTTCTATGAAGCCAGCATCACCTTAATTCCTAAGCCAGAAAAAGATGCAGCACTGAAAGAGAATTACAGACCAATATCCCTGATGAACATAGATGCAAAAATCCTCAATAAAATTCTTGCCAATAGAATGCAACAACACATCAGAAAGATCATCCACCCAGACCAAGTGGGATTTATCCCTGGTATGCAGGGATGGTTTAATGTGCGCAAGACAATCAATGTGATACACCACATTAACAGACTGCAGAAGAAAAACCATATGATTATCTCAATAGATGCAGAGAAAGCATTTGATAAAATACAACACCCGTTCATGATGAAACTCTAAGCAAACTGGGTTTGGAAGGAACATTCCTCAATACAATCAAAGCAATCTATGAAAAACCCACAGCCAACATCCTATTGAATGGGGAAAAGTTGGAAGCAATTCCACTGAGATCTGGTACCAGGCAGGGATGCCCACTCTCACCACTGCTATTCAATATAGTTCTGGAGGTTCTAGCCAGAGCTATTAGGCAAGAAAAAGAAATTAAAGGGATACAAATTGGGAAGGAAGAACTCAAACTATCCCTCTTTGCAGATGACATGATTCTTTATTTAGGGGACCCAAAGAACTCTACTAAGAGACTATTGGAACTCATAGAAGATTTTGGCAAAGTAGCAGGGTATAAAATCAATGCACAAAAATCAACAGCCTTTGTATACACAGATAATGCCATGGCTGAGGAAGAACTTCTAAGATCAATCCCATTCACAATAGCTACAAAAACAATCAAACACCTTGGAATAAACTTAACCAAGGACGTTAAAGATCTCTATGATGAAAATTACAAAAATAGAAAAGGATACCAAGAAATGGAAAAAATCTTCCATGCTCATGGATTGGAAGAATCAATATCATCAAAATGTCCATTCTCCCAAAAGCAATTTATAAATTCAATGCAATACCAATCAAGATACCGAAGACCTTCTTCTCAGATCTGGAAAAATTGGTGCTGAAATTTATCTGGAGGCACAAGAGACCTCGAATAGCTAAAGCAATCTTGTACAACAAAAACAAAGCCGGAGGCATCACAATACCAGATTTCAGGACATACTACAGGGCAGTTGTAATCAAAACAGCATGGTACTGGTACAGAAACAGATGGATAGACCAATGGAACAGAATTGAAACACCAGAAATCAACCCAAACATCTACAGCCAACTTATATTTGATCAAGGATCTAAACCTAATTCCTGGAGCAAGGACAGTCTATTCAATAAATGGTGCTGGGAAAACTGGATTTCCACGTGCAGAAGCATGAAGCAAGACCCCTACCTTACACCTTACACAAAAATCCACTCAACATGGATTAAAGACCTAAATCTACGACCTGACACCATCAAGTTACTAGAGAACATTGGAGAAACTCTTCAAGATATTGGCACAGGCAAAGAGTTTCTGGAAAAGACCCGGGAGGCACAGGCAGTCAAAGCCAAAATTAACTATTGGGATTGCCTCAAATTGAGAAGTTTCTGTACTGCAAAAGAAATAGTCAGGAGAGTGAAGAGACAACCGACAGGATGGGAAAAAATATTTGCAAACTATGCAACAGATAAAGGGTTAATAACCAGAATCTACAAAGAGATCAAGAAACTCCACAAAAACAAAACCAACAACCCAATTAAGAGATGGGCCAAGGACCTCAATAGACATTTTTCAAAAGAGGAAATCCAAATGGCCAACAGGCACATGAAAAAATGTTCAAGGTCACTAGCAATCAGGGAAATGCAAATCAAAACCACAATGAGGTTCCACCTCACCCCGGTTAGAATGGCTCACATACAGAAATCTACCAACAACAGATGCTGGCGAGGATGTGGGGAAAAAGGGACACTAACCCACTGTTGGTGGGAATGCAAGCTGGTCAAGCCACTATAGAAGTCAGTCTGGAGATCCCTCAGAAACCTGAAGATAACCCTACCGTTCGACCCAGCCATCCCACTCCTTGGAATTTACACAAAGGAATTTAAATTGGCAAACAAAAAAGCGGTCTGCAGCCTAATGTTTATTGCAGCTCAATTCACAATAGCTAAGACCTGGAACCAACCTAAATGCCCATCAACGGTAGACTGGATAAAGAAATTATGGGATATGTACTCTTTAGAATACTATACCGCAGTAAGAAACAACGAAATCCAGTCATTTGCAACAAAATGGAGGAATCTGGAACACATCATGCTGAGTGAAGTAAGCCTGTCCCAAAGGGACAAATACCATATGTTCGCCCTGATCGGTGACAACTGACTGAACACCAAAAAGGAAACCTCCTGAAGTGAAATGGACACTATGGGAAATGGTGACTTGATCAGCATAGCCCTGACTGTTAATGAACAACTTAATACATTATCCCTCTTAGTAGTTTTTTTGTCTGTTCTACTTAATATGACTGGTTTAATTCTGTAATTAATACACAGTTATTCTTAAGTGTTGAAATTTAACTGAAATGTGATCCCTGTTAAACATAAGAGTAGGAATAAGAGAGGGAAGAGATATATAATTTGGGACATGCTCAAGCTGACTTGCCCCAAATGGTAGAGTTAGAAACATACCAGGGGACTCCAATTTAATCCCATCAAGGTGGCATGTACCAATGCCATCTCACTATTCCAAGTGATCAATTTCAGTTCACAATTGATCATAATGAAAGGACTAAGAGTCAAAGGGAGCACATAAACGAGTCTAGTACCTGCTAAAACTAACCGATAGAATAAATAAAGGGGAGGGTGATCCAACATGGGAAGCGAGATACTCAGCAGACTCATAGAATGGCAGATGTCCTAAACAGCACTCTGGCCTCAGAATCAGCCCTAAAGGCATTCCGATCTGGCTGAAAAGCCCATGAGAGTATTTCAGGCATGGAAAGCCAAGACACTCTGGCAAAAAGATCTCTGTGAGTGAGATCCCAGTGGAAAGAACAGGTCTTCAAAGAAGGAGGTACCTTTCTCTGAAGGGAGGAGAGAACCTCCACTTTGACTATGACCTTGTCTAAACAAGATAAGAATCGGAGAACTCAGAGGGCTTCCATAGCCTTGGGAACTCATGACTGGAGCATAGGGAGATTACTGATGCCATAGACAGGAATGTCAATTGGTAAAGTCAACAACAGGAGTCACTGTGCACTTACTCCTCATGTAGGATCTCTGTCCTTAATGTGCTGTGCATTGAGATTTAATGCTATAACGAGTACTCAAACAGTATATTTCACTTTGTGTTTCTATGGGGGTGCAAACTGTTGAAATCTTTACTTAATGCATACTAAACTGATCCTCTGTTAAAAAAAAAAATATCAACTCCCAACTTGACTCTCACTGGGATTAAACATGACAATAGGTCTGATCTGATTTCATCATCATTTAAAAAAAATCATCTATTATTCCTCACTTTATGTTTCTGTGTGGGAGCAAACTGTTGAAATCCTTACTTAATGTATACTAAGCTGATCTTCTGTATATTAAGATAATCGAAAATGAAAAAAAAAAAAAACAAATAACGTGTCTCGGGGCCAGTGCTGTGGCATAGTGAGTAAAGGCAAACCCTGCAGTGCTGGTATCCCATAGGGGCACCGGTTTGAGAGCCAGCTGTTCCTCTTCTGATCCATCTCTCTGCTATGTCCTGAAAAAACAGAAGATGGCCCAAGTCCTTGGGCCCCTGCACCCACATGGGAGACCTGGAAGAAGCTCCGGGCTCCTGGCTCCTGATTGGCTCAGCTCCAGCCATTGCAGCCAACTAGAGAGTGGACCAGCAGATGTAAGAGCTCGCTCCCTCTCTGCCTCTCTCTCTGTGTGTAACTCAAGTAAATAAATTTTTAAAAAAGTCTCTCATTTGTACATGTTTTTAAAAGGACAGAGATGTCCCTGGCACTACAGATGCTGTGGTTAATAAAACAGGGCTCCTCTTTTGCATGAGCTTAGACTAGTGGTGAGTAACTTTAGAGATGTACATTTTGTTAGAATTTGAAAGGCAAAGTAACAGGGAGAGAAGACAGGGAAAGAGCTTGAGAGACAGACATCTTCTATCCTCTGGTAAATTGTCCAAATGGCCACTGCAGCAGTGGTTGGGCCGGGCCACAGCCAGGACATGGAGCTCCATCTGGGTCTCACGCATGCACCCAAGGAATGGGACAATTTTCTGCTTTCTTGCCAGGCATTATACAAGGGAGCTAGATAGGAAGTGGGGTTACAGGTACTAAAATTCATGATCTATGGGTGCAGACTCTGCTCAGACTGCTGCTCCACTACACAGAACCCTAGCTATGATTGTGTTAAATGCTTGATAGAGCAAGTGAATTCTAATCCCATTAAGTCTGAAGTGCTGAGACATGTCTACATAATCAGAGGTGGAATGAGGTAAAGGGGACCAGGGCATTGTTTTAGGAGAAAAAATGAGAACTCAAGGGCAGGAAGGTAAGGGATCAAAGCCAGAACAAGGCAAGCAGGGAGAAAGAAATACTGATGTTTGGAAGCACTGGATGACAGGATGTTTGTCTAATGACGAGTGTGCTCACAGGAGGTCAGGAACATGCATCTCAGTGAGGCACACTGCAGGGTCCTGCATCTACTTGCAGAAGAAGCTAGGCCACAGCTTCTCTTTCCTGTAAGTGCAGGAATAGAGTTTGCAACTGGCAGACAAGAAAGCAAAAGTGACGGGGTGGGCAGGGTCATACAGCTAAGCTCCTGTCAGATCACAAAGACTAGAAAGGATGGCTTCAGGTGCCTGGGCCCAGCCCTGTCCCGTCTTCCTTAGACCCATCTGCTTTGGTCCTGGGACCAATGGGAGAGTATGAATGGAAGCAGGTCTTCTTTGCTGAGCTTGATGCCCAGAGATGACCTGCCAGGCCTTACACCAGGTGTCCAAGCCATATCTTGGGGAGCCTTGGAGTGGCATACAAGAGCCCCTGCAGCCGTGGGAAGATCTCCATTGCCATGGGCCCCAGGAATTGTGCCCATGACACATCAGAGTACAGGACCTTGGAAATATTTCATGGTAGTATGTGAACAAATCCTGTCACTGTGCCTTGGGCCAACTCTTACTAAGGCCTTGCATAGCCCTTTAACCCTGTGGGGAATGCCAAGGATCCCACAGCACCTCAGGGATTCCAGCATGGAGGCAGCACTGAGGAGAGCAGGGAGTGAAATGTGCACTGAGTTTGCAGCAGGTCCATGTTAGCACCATCAAGAGGAGGACGGAGCAGCTGCCACCAAGCCAAGGGTGGTGGCAGGGATGCAGCAGAGGAGTTTAGCACAGCTTCCTGCCACTCAGATGCCAAAGGCTGCTGGCCAGAAAGCAGCGGCAGCTGTGCTGGAAGTGGTGCGGTGGAATCACTGTTCTCCACCCTGCACTGGGGCTCGGCCATGGCGATGTCCTCTGCTGCCTTGAGCAGCATGGAGGAGGAAAAGGAGAGGCTGGAACACTAGCACTTCTGGAGATCACGAATTCTTTCGGCCACTATGGCCCCAGAATGTAAGAGTTGGCACATTGAATAGAAAGAGAATTTTGATAACTTCCAGCTAATCAGCAGAAATTGCTTCCTCAATATCTTAACTTGGACAAGATCTCAAACTGCATTTCTCCTAATCAAGGCATGCTAATGACCATTGTGAATGACTACATACTTATTTTAAGAAATAAAGGATATGGAGAATATGGAAAGATCTCACCAGCATCTACATTTGACATGAGTAAGTGAAAATCCAAGTGAAACACTTTGTGAGACTATAGTGAAACTGGCGAAGCAGGATGGGATTTCTGCTACCAGCCAATCATTATAAAAATGTTTTTTAAATTTTCAAAGATATGGGATCCTTCAAAAACAAATATTCTGGTATGTGGTGCTGAGCTAGGAAGATTGGCCTGGAAAATATCTATGCTCAGTTATGGTTGTCAAAGAAAGAATGGAGACTTTTGTGATTTTTCCCTAGGTTTATAGTAAATAGATGCTTTGAAATTAATAAATATAACCTTTATCCCTGGCCCTTAGTTTCCTCAAATGTTCTATAAAGGAAGCACATGATCTGCCTGCATCTTGACAGTCATCATTTTTCCAGAGAAAAATTTCAGAAGAAGTTGGCAAAGGCACAGCTTGTGTATGTGGAAGGGATTGAGGCTGTCATTGAGAACTCCTGAAAATGGTACCCGAGCCAACTCTCATAGGCAGTGAAACAAATGTGCTATGTAGAAGACACCCAGGACCAGTGCTGATTCAAACAGAAGTTGAGGCAGAAGTCCTATGAAGCAAAGATCAAACAGTAGTGCAGAAACCTCCATTTGTGTCCATTTCCCAATCTGGATACCTTGGAGAACCATGCATAAAGTTCTAAAACACTATCCAGAACATTCTGATATCAGTTATCTAAGACATTAAGGGAGGGAGTGTGCCCTCTTTGTAGAACTTTCTGCCCTGTTGTTCTAGTTAAGCCTCACCAGGAAGAGCAACTTCCTTCACAAGCTCTGGCTGTTCAGATGTTAGACCATGCCAGAAATACCCACAGAGACATGTCAAGAATGAGGCTAGAGCTCTCTGCTGTGGCCTGGGAGTACAGTGGAGGATGGCCCAAGTGCTTGGGTCCCTGCACCCACATGGGAGACCAGGAGGAAGTACCCGGCTCCTGGCTTCGGATTGGCACAGCGCTGGCCATAGCAGCCAACAGGGGAGTGAACCTACGGAAGGAAGACCTTTGTCTCTCTCTCACTGTCTATAACTCTCTCTCTCTGCCTCTCTCTCTCTCTCACTAACTCTGCATAGCAAAAAGAAGAAAAAGAAAGAAGAAGAAGAATGAGGCTAGCCCAAATGTTTGAGCACTCAGTGGCCCAGTCCAGTCATTACATAAAGTTAACTATCATAATATGATCACACAGAAAATAAAAGCAATATTAAGGCAAGGCTTTGGCATTCATAACCATAATCCTTGATATGCACAGGCAGGCAGGAAGAAGGAGAAGGGCTGCAAGGGGAGAAGAGGTAAAGAAGGGAAGCCAAGCAAAGGGGTCTACTGGAAGGCAGAAAAATGATCAGACTGAAAAGGCAAATAACCAAAGACAAAACAATGCCATAGGGGTGAGCAGAGGAGTAAAACTCTGGAGTGAGAGAGCTGTTACCTGAAGCCTCAGCCCTCAAATTTAGCTCAATCCCTCACCCTTCACCCCATGGTGACCAAAAATATTAGTGGGCCAACCAGGGACAATTTTTCCCAAATTCAGGAAGAAGCTAATAGACCAGACACAGGCAGCCATTTCCAAACATCTCTCATGGGGGCAAAATGCTGTTCATTCACAGGCTTTTCCTCAGTACCCACGGCAGGGAAACGGGTCTCATTCCAAGGCGTCTCTGGAATTCAGTGTCACATAGGAAACCACAGGCAAGTAACAAAGGCAAAGACATGCTTTGTTATCTCACTTAGAACACGCACACACTTACTGTGGATGGCCGTGCATTTGTTGACTGATGCTTCTTAAAACTCCTCTGTATGAGAAACAGCCTCACCCATCCAGTCATGCGATGGATTCAGGAAGTGCACCCAAATAGAGACTTGATTAACAATCTTGTAAGATTTCCAGCTTGGTAGGTCAGCACACCTGGGGTGGGTAGAGCAAACTATTTATTTCCTAGCATGGAGATCCCTTCCCTGGTTCCTCAAGGCTGAGAAGGACTGGGGTTAGAATCTTCCCTGCATTTGCTTCACCTGTTTTTGCCGCTATACTCCTGTTTAACTTGTTTGCCTAAAAGCATTCAGGTGCATGTAACCAAGCAGTCTGACTTTAAAAATGAATCAAATTTGTTTTCAGTGATTTCTTAAAAAAGATGTACTTATTTGAATGGCAAAAATCATACAAACAAATACAGAGCATTCACATCTAAAATACTCAAAAAAAGTCAGTTCCAGGCCAGGCTAAAGTTTGGACTAGGTGTAAATCTGCCACGTTTGTGGCAGAGACTCAAGCTCTTTTTTTTTTTTAGTTTTCTTTTCTTTCTTTTTTTTTTTTTTTAGAGACACAGGGGGAGAAAGGTCTTCCTTCCGTTGGTTCACCCCCCAAATGGCCACTACAGCTGGCATGCTGCGCCGATCCGAAGCCAGGATTCAGGTGCTTCCTCCTGGTCTCCCATGCGGGTGCAGGGCCCAAGCACTTGGGCCATCCTCCACTGCCCTCCTGGGCCACAGCAGAGAGCTGGACTGGAAGAGGAGCAACTGGGACAGAATCCAGCACCCCAACTGGGACTAGAATCCAGGTTGCCAGCGCCACAGGTGGAGGATTAGCCTAGTGAGCCGCGGCGTGGGCCAGATCCAAGTTCTTAAGCCATCACATGCTGTTGTCTATGCTCAAGGTTTTCTATCTTTGATCTAAACCTTCTATGTGTACTGCTCTCTGGCCAAGGTCCTATTGGCCTCCAAGGTTTCCACCAGAGGTCAAGTGCCTAAGCCAAAACCTCTGCCTTCCATGTTTGTGACCCCAATTTTTCACTATCTCAGCTCACTATACCTCCCCCACCCACCCAGGAATTCGTACTTTATCTCAGAACCAGGCCTGGCCCAAAGTCTACTCTCTCTGTGTTATCAGTTTGGGAATGATTGTCTCCATGCTTTTGCTCTCCAGCCCTCGTCCTCCAACTGGTCTTTTGTCCCTCTCTTGTTCCAGTTTTACCATAAGAATAGCAAGGGAGTGGTAATCCCATCCTTTTGGGCTCCCTGCTTATTGAGAAATAAATTAGGTATCCCACCCTTCTGATGGCTCTTTTGTTTCATCATGAGCAAGCCAGACAGGAAAATTAGGTTTGGTGCACTGACCTCTGGCCCACTGTCACCTTTGGGAATTGTCTTCATGCAGTCCCACGTGGCTGATTATGATGTCATGAGTCTAAGGTATTCTTAGGAAAAAGGCAACTGTAACTAGACATTGAGTTTGAAGGAATTTCTCTTTAAATCTAGCAAGATCACTACCTTTAAAAATATTGCTTTATAACCTGTTGAACTTATTTTGCAATTTATTTTAACAGGTTTCCGGGTAATCAGTACTCAATGAAACAGCAATGCGTAATTAGTACTTGTTTTAGATGAATGCAATTTTAATTTTAATCAAATTCAGATAGATATATAATATAATATCAGCATCTTAAGTCATTTAGGTGTAACTGCTAATTTAAATTGGGTAAAGGCAAAAGAAATAAATGCATCTAAATGTAAACTTTTGTATACTCAGCATTTTATATTCTATAAAAAAATTTGGGTTAGTTTATAAACTGTCCATGAAAATAGTTTAACATTGCTTAGAGTAATTCAGGCTGAAATTTGATTTGTTACCTTATTTAAAAATGTCTTAATTTGGAGATTTTTAACAGATATTTTAAAATGTAAATCAAGGACATTGGCAGATGGAAAACATCACAAGTATACTAACCAATTCTCTTTGACATAAAATTAGAATCTGATCCTCTGTTAAAGCAATGTGTTAAAGTAATCTATTATGTTCTCTTGATGTCTGTTAAATTCTTTTGTTTTTTAGTGAGCATAAATTTCCAAAGTACAGCTTATGGATTACAATAGCTTCCTCCCCCCCGTAACTTCCCTCCCACCCACAATGCTAACACTCTCCCACTCCCTCTCCCCTTCACATCACGATTAATTTTCAATTATCTTTATATACAGATCAATTTAGTGTGTGTTAAGATTTCCACATTTTGCTCCCACAAACACAAAGTGTAAAATACTATTTGAGTACTAGTTATAGCATTAATTAAACACTTAAGAGTAATTGTGTATTAGTTACAGAGTTCAACCAATAGTTTTAAGTAGAATATAAAATGCAACTTTTGTATTGCTATGGCTTCCCCCCACAACCTCCCTCCCTCCAGTGGCCCTCCCCTCTCCCACTCCCTCTCCCATCCTGCCCTTCATCACGTTTCATTTTCAATTACCTTCATATACTGAAGATCAACTTAGTATATACTAAGCAGGAATTTCAACAGGCTGCACTCACACAACCGAACCAGGTATAGGGTATTGTTCGACTAGTAGTGTTGTTTTTGAGTTTCATAGTTAAACACATTAAGGACAGAGATCCTATGTGGGGAGCATGAACCCAGTGACTCCCATTGTTGATTTAACAATTGGCACTCTTGTTTATGATGTCAGCAATCACCCGAGACTCTTGCTATGAGCTGTCTAGGCTATGGAAGCCCCTTCAGTTCACCAACTCTGAATTTGCTTAGTCAAGGCCGTATCACAGTGGAGGTTCCTTCCTCCCTTCAGAGAAAGGCGCCCCTCTCCTTGATGGCCTGATCCTTCTGCTGGGGTCTTGTTCACCAGGATCCTTCATTTAGATTGTTTTTTGCCACCACGTCATGGCTTTCCATGCCTGTGAGACTCTCATGGACCTTTTAGTCAGATCCGAATGTCCCAAGGGTTGATTCTGAGGCAGGAGTGCTGTTTAGGGCCTGTGCCATTCTATGAGTCTGCTGTGTGTCCTGCTTCCCCCGCAGGATCATTCTCTCCCTTTTGATCCTTTCATTATTTGCTTACACTGGTCTTATTTGCGTAATCTCTTCGACACTTACCCTATCTTTTTGATCAGTTGTGTATTTATACTTATCACTTTACCAAGTGTGCTGGCATTGGTACCTGCCTCCTTGGTAAGGTTGAGTTGAAATCCCCTGGCACATCTCTAGTTCCACCATTGGAGGTAGGTCTGAGTGAGTATGTGCCGTCCTATATATCTCCTCCCTCTCTTATTCCCACTCCTATGTTTCACAGAGATCAATTTTCTGTTAATTTTTAAACACTTAAGAATTGATGTGCATTCATTGCAGAGTTCAACCAGTGGTCTTGTGTAGAACAAACAGAGCAACAACAAGAAAAACAACAACAAAAATACTAAAGGAACAAAATAGTAAGTTGTTCCTCAACAGTCTAGACAAGGGCTGCTCATGTCATTGTCTCTCATAGTGTCCATTTCACTTCAATAGGTATCATTTTAGGTGCTCGTTTTGTTGCCATCGATCAGGGAGAACATGTGATATTTGTCCCTTTTGGACTGGCTTATTTCACTCAGCATGATGTTTTCCAGCTTCTTCCATTTTGTTGTAAGTGCCCGGATTTCATTGTTTTTTACTGCTGTATAGTGTTCCATAGAGTACATATCCCATAGTTTCTTTATCCAGTCATCCGTTGATGGACATTTAGGTTGATTCCATGTCTTAGCTATTGTGAATTGAGCTGCAACAAATATTGAGGTGCAAATGGCTTTTTTCACTCCTTTAATTCCATTTGGGTATATTCCAAGGAGTGGGATGGCTGGGTCCTGTGGTAGTGCTATATTCAGGTTTCTGAGGATTCTCCAGACTGACTTCCATAGTGGCTTCACCAGTTTGCATTCCCACCAACAGTGGATTAGTGTCCCTTTTTCCCCACATCCTCACCAGCATCTGTTGTTGGTTGATTTCTGTATGTGAGCCAATCTAACTGGAGTGAGGTGGTATCTCATTGTGGTTTTGATCTGCATTTCCCTGATGGCTAGGGATCCTGAACCTTTTTTCATCTGTCTGTTGGCCATTTGGATTTCCTCTTTTGAAAAATGTCTGTTAAGGTCCTTGGCCCATTTTTTTATTGGGTTGTTTTGATTCTGTGGTGTTTTCTGATATTTGTGTAGATTCTAGTTCTTAATCCTTTATCTGTTGTGTAGTTTGCGAATAACGTCGCCCATTCTGTTCGTTGCCTGTTCGCTTTCCTGACTGTTTCCTTTGCTGTTAAGAAACTCTTAAATTTGAGGTAATCCCATTTGTTTATTTTATCTTTGATTACCTGTGCCTGTGGGATCTTCTCCAGGAATTCTTCGCTTCGCCTATTCCGATATCTTGAAGGGTTTCCCCTATGCTCTCAATTAGTTTCATGGTGTCGTGGCACATCTCTAGTTCTTTGATCCATGTTGAGTGGATTTTTGTATAAGGTGTAAGGTAGGGGTCTTGCTTCATACTGCAACATATGGACATCCAGTTTTCCCAGCACCATTTGTTGAAGAGGCTGTCCTTGTTCCAGGGGTTGGTTTTAGGTCCTTTGTCGAATATGAGTTGGTTATAGATGTTTGGATTGATCTCCGGTGTTTCTATTCTGTTCCATTGGTCTATCCATCTGTTTCTGTACCAGTACCAGGCTGTTTTGATTATAACTGCCCTGTAGTATGCCTTGAAGTCTGGAATTGTGATGCCTCCAGCCTTGTTTTTATTGTTAAGGATTGCTTTAGTTATTCTTTGTTTCCTGTTTCTCCATATGAATTTCAGCATCATTTTTTCTAGATCTGAGAAGAATGTCTTTGGTATTTTGATTGGTATTGCATTGAACTTGTAAATTGCTTTTGGGAGAATGGACATTTTGATGATATTGATTCTTCCAATCCATGAACATGGCAGGTTTTTCCATTTTTTTGTGTGTTGTCTTCTATTTCTTTCTTTAGTGTTTTGTAATTTTCATCATAGAGGTCTTTGACATCCTTGGTTAAATTTATTCCAAGGTACTTTATTGTTTTTGTGGCTATCGTGAATGGGACTGATCTTAGTAGTTCTGCCTCGGCCCTGGCATTGTCTGTGTATACAAAGGCTGTTGATTTCTGAGCGTTGACTTTGTATCCTGCTACTTGACCAAACTCTTCTATGAGTTCCAGTAGTCTCTTATAGGAGTTTATCAGGTCCCCTATCTATAGTATCATGCCATCTGCAAATAGGGATAGTTTAGCTTCCTCCTTTCCCATTTGTATCCCTTTAATTTCTTTTTCTTGCCTGATGGCTCTGGCTAACACTTCTAGGACTATATTGAATAGCAATGGTGAGAGTGGGCATCCCTGTCTGGTGCCAGTTCTCAATGGAAATGCCTCCAACTTTTCCCCATTCAATATGATGCTGGCCTTTGGTTTATCATAGACTGCCTTAATTGTGTTGAGGAATGTTCCTTCTAACCCCAATTTGCTTAGGGTTTTCATCGTGAAAGGGTGTTGTATTTTGTCAAATGCTTTCTCTGCATCTATTGAGATAACCATATGATTTTTGTTTCTCAATTTGTTAATGTGATGTATTACATTGATTGACTTTCGAATATTGAACCATCCCTGCATACCAGGGATAAATCCCACTTGGTCCGGGTGAATGATCTTTGTGATGTGCAGTTGGATTCGGTTTGTCAGAATTTTATTGAGTATTTTCGCATCTATGTTCATCAGGGAGATAGGTCTGTAGTTTTCTTTCTCTGTTGTGTCTTTTCCGGGCTTAGGAATTAAGGTGATATTGGCTTCATAAAAGAATTTGGGAGGATTCCCTCTCTTTCAATTGTTTTGAATAATTTGAGAAGAACTGGGGTTAGTTGTTTTCTAAATGTCAGGTAAAATTCGGCAGTGAAACCATCCAGTCAAGGGCTCTTCTTTTTCGGTAGTGTGTTTATTACTGATTCAATTTCTTCCATGGTTATGGGTCTGTTTAGATTTTCTATATCTTCACGGCTCAGTTTAGGAAGGCTGTATTTGTCCAGGAATCTATCCATTTCTTCCAGGTTCCCCAATTTGTTAGCATACATCTCTTTGTAGTAGTTTCTGATGATTCTTTTTATTTCTGTTGTGTCTGTTGTTACATTTCTATTACTATCTTTGATTTTACAGATTTGGGTCTTCTCTCTCCTTTTTTTGGTTAGTTGGGCCAATGGTGTGTTGATTTTGTTTATTTTTTTTTTCATAGAACCAGCTCCTGGTTTTGTTGAACTTTTGTATTGTTTTTTTTTTTTTGTTTCAATTCTGTTTATTTCTTCTCTCATCTTTAGTATTTCTTTCCTCCTTTTGGATTTGGGCTTGATTTGCTGCTGTTTTTCTAAATCCTTGAGGTGCATGGATAGTTCATTTGTTTGGTTCCTTTCCAGCTTCTTGATGTAGGCACCAATTGCTATAAACTTTCCTCTTAGCACTGCTTTTGCTGTGTTCCACAGGTTTTGATAGTTGTGTTATCATTTTCTTTTGTTTCTAGAAATCTTTTGATTTCTCTTTTAATTTCTTCGATGACCCACTGTTTATTTAGGATCATGTTGTCCATTCTCCATATATTTGCATATGGTGTAGAGATTCTTGGGTTGTTGATTTCAAGTTTCACTGCGCTATGGTCTGAGAAGGTGCATGGTATAGTTTCAATTTTTTTGAATTTGTTGAGGCTCCCTTTATGGCCTAGTATATGGTCAATCCTAGAGAATGTTTCATGTACTGGGGAGAAATACGTGAACTCTGTGTCTGTGGGGTGGAAGGTTCTGAAGATATCTATTAGGTCTATTTGGTCTATGGCGTCAACTAGCTCAGTTGTTTCCTTGTTGAATTTCTGTCTGGTTGATCTGTCCATTGGTGAGAGTGGGGTGTTGAAGTCC
This sequence comes from Oryctolagus cuniculus, assembly GCF_051225735.1. Taxonomy (NCBI): domain Eukaryota; kingdom Metazoa; phylum Chordata; class Mammalia; order Lagomorpha; family Leporidae; genus Oryctolagus; species Oryctolagus cuniculus. The sequence goes on along the minus strand of NC_142871.1, from coordinate 170,525,137 downwards.
CCTGTTACTGTTGTATTTGAGTCTATATCTCCCTTTAAATCCTTTAGTAATTCTTTCAAGTAGCCAGGCACCCTGTAATTAGGTGCGTATACATTTATAATAGTAATGTCTTCCTGTTGGATAGATCCTTTAATCATTATATAGTGCCCTTCTCTGTCTCTTTTAATAGTTTTTATGTTAAAGTCTATTTTGTCTGATATTAGGATGGCCACACCAGCTCTCTTTTGATTTCCGTTAGCTTGGAGTATCTTTTTCCATCCTTTCACTTTCAGTCTGCGTGCATCTTTGCTGATGAGGTGTGTCTCCAGAATATAGATGGATTCTCTTTTTTGATCCAATCAGCTAGTTTGTGTCCTTTGGTAGTAGAATTAAGACCATTCACATTCAATGTGATTACTGTTAAGTACTGTCTTTTCCCCTTCATGTTTCCTGAAATGAGCTGTTTATGTATTTTGAACTTTATTTGTGGGTTACTCTACATTCGCTTATTTTTGCAGTGAAGTTCTTGTTTTTGTATTTCTGTGTGCAGCACATCTTTGAGCAAGTGTTGTAGGGTTGGATGCGTGGATACAAATTCAGTTTCTGTTTGTTGTAGAAGATCTTTATTTCCCCTTCATTCATAAATGATAGCTTTGCAGGATATAGTATTCAAGGTTGGCATTGTTTGTCTTTTAAAACTTGAAATATATCATGCCATTGTCTCCTTGCCTGTAGTGTTTGCGATAAGAAGTCTGGGGTGAGTCTGATTGACTTACCCCTAAATGTGATTTGTTGCTTTTCTCTGGCACATTTTAGGATTTTTTCTTTGTGTGTCACTGAACTGAGTGTTGCCACAATGTGTCATGGTGAATTTCTCTTCTGGTCTACTCTGTCTGGAGTCCTGGCTATCTGTTGTATTTGTGTGTTGTTATCCAGCTGCCTTTGTTTGAAGTTTTCTGATATTATTTCATTGAAGACACCTTCCAATCCATTCTCTCTTTCCACCCCCTCCCTCAGGGGCTCCTATTATCCAAACATTACACCATTTGATTGAATCTTGTAGGTCTCCGACCGTATTTTTTAATTTTTTAATTTCTTCTTCCTGCGTTTGAACTGACTGTATTATTTCAGGAAGTTTGTATTCGAATTCTGATATTCAGTCTTCTATTTAATCTCTTCTATTTCCGAGGGATTCCACAGTGTTTTTTATATGGTCAATTGAGTTTTTCAGTTCTGGTATCTCATTCTGGCTTCTCTTTAGGATCTCTAATCCTTGGGCTTGTTTTTGATTCAGCTCTTTTTTTAACTTATATTTAATGAATATAGATTTCCAAAGTACAGCTTATGGACTACATTGGCTTCTCCCACCCCCCCGATGACTTCCCTCCCACCCACAACCCTCCCCTTTCCCGCTCTAACCTTCCATTCATATCAAGATTCATTTTCAATTTTCTATATATACAGATCAGTTTAGTATACATTAAGTAAAGATTTCAACAGTTTGCACCCACATGAAAGCACAAAGTGAAAAATACTGTTTCAGTACTCGTTATAGCATTAAATCTCAATGTACAGCCCATTAAGGACACAGATCCTACATGAGGAGTAATTGCACAGTGACTCCTGTTGTTGACTTTACAAATTGACACTCCTGTTTATGGCATCAGGAATCTCACTATGCTCCAGTCATGAGTTTCCAAGGCTATGGAAGCCTTTTGAGTTCTCCGACTCTTATCTTATTTAGACAAGGTCAAAGACCTTTCCACTGGGATCTTTCCACTTCTTTCCACTGGGATCTCACTCACAGAGATCTTTCATTTAGGGTTTTTTTTTTTTTTTTTTTTTTGCCAGAGTGTCTTGACTTTCCATGCCTGAAATACTCTCATGGGCTTTTCAGCCAGATCGGAATGCCTTTAGGGCTGATTCTGAGGCCAGAGTGCTGTTTAGGACATCTGCCATTCTATGAGTCTGCTGAGTATCTCGCTTCCCATGTTGGATCACCCTCCCCTTTATTTATTCTATCAGTTCGTATTAGCAGGTACTAGACTTGTTTATGTGCTCCCTTTGACTCGTGGTCCTTTCATTATGATCAATTGTGAACTGAAATTGATCACTTGGAATAGTGAGATGGCATTGGTACATGCCACCTTGATGGGATTAAATTGGAATCCCCTGGTATGTTTCTAACTCTACCATTTGGGGCAAGTCAGCTTGAGCATGTCCCAAATTGTACACCTCTTCCCTCTCTTATTCCCACTCTTATGTTTAACAGGGATCACATTTCAGTTAATTTCCAACACTTAAGAATAACTGTGTATTAATTACAGAATTAAACCAGTCATATTAAGTAGAACAGACAAAACAACTACTAAGAGGGATAATGTATTAAGTTGTTCATTAACAGTCAGGGCTATGCTGATCAAGTCACTGTTTCCCATAGTGTCCATTTCACTTCAGGAGGTTTCCTTTTTGGTGTTCAGTCAGTTGTCACCGATCAGGGAGAACATATGGTATTTGTTCCTTTGGGACTGGCTTATTTCACTCAGCATGATGTGTTCCAGATTCCTCCATTTTGTTGCAAATGACTGGATTTCGTTGTTTCTTACTGCGGTATAGTATTCTAAAGAGTACATATCCCATAATTTCTTTATCCAGTCTACCATTGATGGGCATTTAGGTTGGTTCCAGGTCTTAGCTATTGTGCTGCGATAAACACTAGGGTGCAGACCACAATTTTGTTTGCCAATTTAAATTCCTTTGGGTAAATTCCAAGGAGTGGGATGGCTGGGTCCTGTGGTAGGGTTATCTTCAGGTTTCTGAGGAATCTCCAGACTGACTTCCATAGTGGCTTGACCAGTTTGCATTCCCACCAACAGTGGGTTAGTGTCCCTTTTTCCCCACATCCTCGCCAGCATCTGTTGTTGGTAGATTTCTGAATGTGAGCCATTCTAACCGGGGTGAGGTGAAACCTCATTGTGGTTTTGATTTGCATTTCCCTGATTGCTAGTGATTTCAACATTTTTTCATGTGCCTGTTGGCCATTCAGATTTCCTCTTTTGAAAAATGCCTATTGAGGTCCTTGGCCCATCTCTAAAGTGGGTTGTTGGTTTTGTTGTTGTGGAGTTTCTTGATCTCATTGTAGATTCTGGTTATTAACCCTTTATCTGTTGCATAGTTTGCAAATATTTTTCCCATTCTGTCGGTTGTCTCTTCGCTTTCCTGTTTCTTTTGCAGTACAGAAACTTCTCAACTTGATGCAATCCCATAGTTGATTTTGGCTTTAACTGCCTGTGCCTCCTGGGTCTTTTCCAGAAACTGTTTCCCTGTGCCAATATCTTGAAGGGTTTCTCCAATGTTCTCTAATAACTTGATGGTGTCAGGTCATAGAGTTAGGTCTTTAATCCATGTTGAGTGGATTTTTGTGTAAGGTGTAAGGTAAGGGTCTTGCTTCATGCTTCTGCACGTGGAAATCCAGTTTTCCCAGCACCATTTATTGAATAGACTGTCCTTTCTCCAGGAATTGGTTTTAGATCCTTGCTCAAATATAAGTTGGCTGTAGATGTTTGGGTTGATTTCTGGTGTTTCTATTCTGTTCCATTGGTCTATCCATCTGTTTCTGTACCAGTACCATGCTGTTTTGATTACAACTGCCCTGTAGTATGTCCTGAAATCTGGCATTGTGATGCCTCCAGTTTTGTTTTTGTTGTACAAGATTGCTTTAGCTATTCGAGGTCTCTTGTGCCTCCATATGAATTTCAGCATCATTTTTTCCAGATTTGAGAAGAATGTCTTTGGTATCCTGATTGGAATTGCATTGAATCTATAAATTGCTTTTGGGAGAATGGACATTTTGATGATGTTGATTCTTCCAATCCATGAGCATGGAAGATTTTTCCATTTTTTGGTATCCTCTTCTATTTCTTTCTTTAAGATTTTGTAATTTTCATCATAGAGATCTTTAACGTCCTTGGTTAAGTTTATTCCAAGGTATTTGATTGTTTTTGTAGCTCTTGTGAATGGGATTGATCTTAGCAGTTCTTCTTCAGCCATGGCATTGCTTGTGTATACAAAGGCTGTTGATTTTTGTGCATTGATTTTATATCCTGCCACTTTGCCAAACTCCTCTATGAGTTCTAATAGTCTCTTAGTAGAGTTCTTTGGATCCTCTAAGTAAAGAATCATATCTGCAAAGAGGGATAGTTTGACTTCTTCCTTCTCAACTTGTATTCCTTTAATTTCTTTTTCTTGTCTGATGGCTCTGGCTAAAACTCCCAGAACTGTGTTAAATAGCAGTGGTGAGAGTGGGCATCCCTGCCTGGTGCCAGATCTCAATGGAAATGCTTCCAACTACTCCCCATTCAATAGGATGCTGGCCGTGGGTTTTTCATAAATTGCTTTGATTATATTGAGGAATGTTCCTTCTACACCCAATTTGCTTAGAGTTTTCATCATGAAAGGGTGTTGAATTTTATTGAATGCTTTCTCTGCATCTATTGAGATAATCATATGGTTTTTCTTCTGCAGTCTGTTAATGTGGTGAATCACATTGATTGATTTGCACATATTGAACCATCCCTGCATACCAGGGATAAATCCTACTTGGTCTGGGTGGATGATTATTCTGATGTGTTGTTGTACTCTATTGGCGAGAATTTTATTGAGGATTTTTGCATCTGTGTTCATCAGGGATATTGGTCTATAATTTTCTTTCAGTGCTGCATCTTTCTCTGGCTTAGGGATTAAGGTGATGCTGGCTTCATAGAAAGAATTTGGGAGGATTCCCTCTTTCGATTGTTCTGAATAGTTTAAGAAGAAATGGGATTAATTCTTCTTAAATGTCTGGTAGAATTCAGCAGTGAATCCATCTGGTCCTGGGCTTTTCTTTGTTGGGAGGGCCTTTATTACTGTTTCAATTTCTGTTTCAGTTATGGGTCTATTTAGCTTTTCTATGTCTTCATGGTTCAATTTAGATAGATTGCATGTGTCCCGGAATCTATCCATTTCTGATAGATTTCCCTGTTTGCTGGCATATAAGTCCTTGTAGTAATTTCTGATGATTCCTTATATTTCTGTAGTGTCTGTTGTTACATTTCCTTTTTCATCTCTGATTTTATTGATTCGGGTCTTTTCTCTTCTTTTTTTAGTTAGTTGGGCGAATGGGGTGTCAATTTTGTTTATTTTTTCAAAAAATGAGCTCCTCGCTTGGCTGATTTTTTGTAATTTTTTTTTATTCAATCCTGTTGATTTCTTCTCTGATTTTAATTATTTGTCTTCTCCTACTAGATTTGGGTCTGGTTTGCTGCAGTTTTTCTAGGTTCTTGAGATGCGCTGAAAGCTCATTTATTTGGTACCTTTCCAATTTCTTGATATAGGCACCTATTGCTATAAACTTGCCTCTCAATACTGCTTTTGCTGTATCCCATAAGTTTTGATATGTTGTGTTGTTATCTTCATTTACTTCCAGAAAGTTTTTGATTTCTCTTTTGATTTCTTGAATGACCCAGTGTTCATTCAGGAGCATGTTGTTCAGTCTCCGTGCGTTTGCATACTTTCTAGGGTTTCCTGAGTTGCTAATTTCCAGCTTCATTCCGCTGTGGTCTGAGAAGCTGCATGGTATGATTCTAATTCTTTTAAATTTGCTGAGACTTGCTTTATGGCCTAGTATGTGATCAATCCTAAAGAAGGTTCCATGCACTGCTGAGAAGAATGTGAAGTCTTTAGATGTAGGATTCAAAATTCTGTAGATATGTTAGATCCATTTGGGCAATAGTGTCAATTAAATCTGCTGTTTCCTTGTTGATCTGTCCAGATGATCTGTCTATTTCTGAGAGTGGAGTATTGAAGTCCCCCAGTACTACTGTATTGGAATCTAAATCTCCCTTCAAGTCCCTTAACATATCTTTGAAATAGACCGGTGCCCTGTAATTAGGCGCATATACATTTATAATAGTTACATCTTCCTGTTGAATTGAACCCTTAATCATTATATAGTGTCCCTCTTTGTCTCTCTTAACAGTTTTTGTATTAAAGTTTAATTTGTCTGATATTAATATGGCTACACCTGCTTTTTTTTAGTTTCTGTTGGCATGGAATATCTTTTTCCAACCTTTCACTTTCAGTCTGCATGCATCTTTGTTAGAGAGATGTGTTTCTTGTAGGCAACAAATAGTTGGGTTGTGTTCCTTAAGCCAATCAGCCAATCGGTGTCTTTTAACTGAAGAGTTAAGTCCATTAATGTTTAATGTGACTATTGATAAGTAGTGACTTTGCCCTGCCATTTTCCCGGAGATATTTTCTAGTATATGCTTTGAGCTTCCCATGCTCTTTTACTGGTAGGTGTTCTTCCTTTACCTTCTTTCATATTGATGGCCGTGTTTCTGTGTTTCTGAGTGTAGCACATCTTTAAGTATCTTTTGCAGGGCCGGACGAGTGGCCGCAAAGTCTTTCAATTTCTGTTTGCTATGAAAGGTCTTTATTTCACCTTCATTTACAAATGAGAGCTTGGCAGGATATAATCTTCTGGGATGGCAGTTTTTCTCTCTTAGTACCTGGGCTATGTCTCCCTCCTAGCCTGTAGTGTTTCTGATGAGAAGTCAGCTGTGAGTCTGATTGGAGATCCTCTGAGAGTAATCTGACGTTTCTCTCTTGCACATTTTAGGATCTTTTCTTTATGTTTCACTCTGGTAGTTTAATTACCACGTGTCGTGGTGAGGATCTCTTTTGGTCATGTTTATTGGGGGTTCTATCAGCTTCCTGTACTAGGATGTCTCTGTCCTTCTCCAAACCTGGAAAGTTCTCTGCTAGTATCTCACTAAAAAGGCCTTCTAATCCTTTCTCTCTCTCCATGCCTTCAGGAACTCCTAGAACTCGAATGTTGGTTTTTTTAATAGTATCCTGTAGATTCCCAACAATATTTTTTAGATTTCTAATTTCCTCTTCTTTTCTTTGGTTTGACTGTATGTTTTCCTGTGCTCTATCTTCTAAGTCCGATATTCTCTCTTCTGCTTCACCCATTCTGTTTTTAAGGCTCTCTAATGTGTTTGTCATTTGATCTATTGAGCTCTTCATTTCGATTTCTCTTCACTATCACACTTTCCTGTTCTACTAGTTTCTGCGTTTCATTTTGATTCTTCCTTAAAATTTCATTTTCACGAGAGAGATTTTCTATCCTGTCCAATAAGGATTTCTGTAGTTCAAGGATTTGCTTTTGAAAACTTCTAAATGTTCTTATCATAAATTTTTTGAAATCCGTATCTTGCATTTCTTCTATCTCATCATCTTCATGATCTTGGCTTGGGGTGTTTTGTTTATTTGGAGGCATCATAGTGTCATCGTTGATCTTGTTCCCTCAATTTCTGTGTTTGTTGCTTGGCATAGTTAATTCTTCTTCCCTCACTGTGCGGTTTATATATATATATATATATATATATATATATATATATATAAAATATGTCTGTGTTAAGTGGACTGCCTGCTGTTGGAGGAGCCTTGGAGGCTTGAGATGGGTGTGGCCAGAGAGCTCTGCTTGGTTCTTCTGGGTTACGGGTGTGCAAAGGTGACACCCTCAGGTTATGCGTGGTAAATATTTATTTATTTATTTTATTCAGGAGGTAAATAATACTGCACGGCTGTGCAGAATTGATGGTATTTAGCTTCTGATCTCTGGCTTCTACCCGAAGAGTCTGTGTAGGCTCTGTTTCTCCTCTGGACTCCCACTGGGTTGCCTAGGCTACTGAATTGTAATGACTCAGTTCCTTAGCTCTTCCCTGTTGTTATGTAAATCCAGAGAGGGGGCCTGCTCTTTGTCTCTTGCTCGCCTTTGCAAGGTTGGCAGAGAGAAAAACTCGAGAGAAACTCGTCTGTATCAGTACCCCCCCCCACCTTGTTTTTCCTTCTTTCCTATAGTCAATCTGGTGAACTTTCCTGCTCCCCTCTAGATTCTGACCCCCGTTTCCCCACCAATGTCTCGGGTTACTGAGCTCACCTCCCCTTCCAGCGCCGATGTGTGGACTCGGAGCCCTGTGCATCCCTGCTCTCTCCACTGGTGTCTGTGTGACATCCACTCCCCTTCCTGCATTGGCGCGCAGACCCTGCGGCTCCCACTGCTCAGCTTCCGCACGGTGGGCGACCTTGTTCTCCCAGTAGGTCCTCCGAGTCACAGCCACTAGATCCGGAAGAGTTTCCTCTGCAAATTTTTCCTGATCCTTTTTCTGAGGCTACCGTAACTCCCCTTTTATTAAACTAAATTTTCCTGGACTATTGGTGCGCGTCCTCACTATTCCGCCATCTTGGCTCCGTCCCCTGAAACCTAAACTTCTTCATTCAGCTCTTGACACTGTTTCTCATTATTTCTAAGTATTCTGATTATTAATTTTCTGAATTCTTTTTCTGGCATGGTTTCAACTTCTTCTTCTGCCTCTGTTATGGTTGGTTTAGCCTGCTCCATTGGCAAGTTTATATGTTCTTCTATATTCTTGCTGTGGGTTTTTGTTTTGTTTTTTGGCATGCCATCTGGGTGATTTTTCAGATTGATTTCTCTCTGCTATAGGCTGCTGTGAGTCTCTACCAATATCCAGTATAAGCAGGCTCTCTACACAGCCCGAACGTAAACAGACAGGATGGCTGCTCTCTGCCCACTGCAGCTCTAGATTCTGCCCTTTTTCCCCACCGGCAGGCGCTATTCAGTTGTTTTTTTTTTTTTCTTGTAACTTGAGTAGACGGGTGTCAGGGCTTTCAGCTGCCCTCCCTCGAGCAAGAAGTGTCCTGTTGCTCTGCTCTACCTTTGGGCTCCGCCTCTGAAGGTTAGTGTGGAGGCAAAGACAGTTCTCCTTTAAGCCCGAATGTAAACAGATAAAATGGCTGCTTCCCGCCCGCTACAGCTCTGAGGAGGCGCCAAGAGATACTGGCTTACTCAGTCTCTCAATTAGTACCCCTGAATCGTGCACTCTTTCCGCAGGCGCCACTCACTCTGTTCCGTTTTCTATTTCCTCCCCCACTTAGTTGTGCATGTCTCAGTGTCCGTCCCAGGGTGGGTTGGGGGAGGGGCAGCGGCAGCTGTCGTTAAATTCTAATTGTTTAAAAATAGCTGAGTTTTTATTAAGAGCTATGGGTTATTTAAATATGTGCTTATTTTCAAATATTTGAATAATCACCTTGTAACAATGATCAAATTTGGTCTATATTTTTGTCATGTTAAGGAATCTTATTTCAACCAGATACTTTAAGCCTTCTTGGCATCCTTAACAGGCATTCAGAAAATTAAAAATCAGTTTCAAAGAATTTGGACTCTGAAATTTCCAGTAAATTTTGGACTTCGGTTTTTCCAGTTTGGGCCCAACTGACCAGTCCACTGCAGTGGCTTTCAATGTGGAAAGCCTGGGCTTCAGCAGAAGTCAGCTTGTGAAGAGTCCTGGCAGCTCTTCCAAGAGTTGAAACACTGGAAATGGAACTGCCCTGGAATCAAAGGACTTCAGGTCAGAGCCACAGATCTTACTGGCTCTAAGCTGAAAAGCCCTTCACTCGGCCTAGCTTTCAAGGTGACCACCGCTGCTGAGAGGAGATGGCTAAATAGGGTCAATAACATTGCAGGCAGAACTGTAAATTTCCTGTTAGAGTTGCTACCTGTCTTTACCTAGCCAGCTCTCCTCCCAAGCCAGTGAGGTGATGGAAGTCAACAGGGTGCCTTCCCCAAGGACGTTCACACCTCGCTTAGGATGTATCCTATGAAGAGATAGATAAGTCTAGGCCTCATAATTTACAAGGCCCCAAAGCCCACCAGATTATTATCAAGCCCCTTCCTTCAGGTTCTATTTGATTCTCAATCAGAAAACTTAGTTGTAACTTAGCACCTTTCCTAGGTTCTCTAATAATGACTCTGTCCTTTGTATCTAGCCCACTTGGGCCTCATTCCTTTGTAATCATAGCCTCTACTCTAACACCAATGGCTCTACTCCCAACCTGTGTGTACTAATGGTCCTCTCCCCCACTTAATTTTGTATGACTGTTCAGAATTTCTCTACAAACCCTGCTACCTGCAAAAGTTAAGTGGCCTTTCTCCCAGTCTTGACTGGAATCAGCTTTAAGCCACATCCATCAAACTGTCCCCACAAGGGTCCAGAACCCCCCCCCATTTCCTCTCCTCTATGAAATCCTCTCATTACCTGGTTAATGCTACTATTAGGGTCATTGGTTACTATTCTCACCCTGTCTTTTATACTACAATGTCTGTTTAAGTGTTTACAGCAGGTTATAATGGAACAAATGAAGGCCTTCAGCAACCAGGCGGTCAACCAAATGCTGCTACAGGGATATATACAGCTCCCCACCCAGGAAACAGCAGCTTGAAACATTGCTCCATGCCAGTGAAGAGTACCTCATTGCCCCATGTCAGCAGGAAGTAGCTCTAAAGACAGATCATCATCCCTCTACCCCTCCTGGACTTTTGGGACTAATGTAATCCCATACAACTCCTGCTTTATAAAAAACAAAAGGGGGGAATGTTAGGAAAATGGTGCAGTTTTATCTATGGCATGATCTACATCCTGACTTACATCCTAAGCTGTAGCCCTCACAGCCATTGCTGGAAGCCAGGTGGCCACATGGCCCAACCACCGGTGCCAAGCTCCACCCCCATCCTAATGGAATTCGCTGCTCCTGCTTCCCTGCCAGCCCTCCAGCAAAGTTTTAAAAGGACCTGTTCCTGAACACGTGGCTCTCTTGGCTTCTCTCTTCTCTCCTGCTCACTCTCTCTAGCCCTCTCTCCTCTTTCACTCCCCTCTCTCCTTTCCTCTCTCCTCTTTCTCTCTTACTCTCCTTCTCCCTCTTCCCTTCCCACCAGCCTGCTGGGTTTCCCCAATAAACCCTTTTCCTTATTCTGGTGTTTTGTGTGTTTTGTGATGGTATAACAAGTAGTCTTGGTGGGAGATGCCACAAGCTCAGGTGGCCTTGGCTACCCGGTGAGAGACATTGCAGAAGAATCTGAGCTTAACCTGAGGACTGCACATATCCTTTGTGTGGTCCTTGGGACAGAGCAGACGAATATTATACCCACAGGGGCTAGCGCTCAGGCACTGATCACCATTGAGGAAAAGAGCTCAGCTGAGTGGAATTACTTCCCTTCTGAATAAAAAAGAGAGAGAGAGGGAAGATTTACCACGACAAACCTGGGTGTGTCATCTTTGGCATACCCTTAATCCTGAAGAACTGAACAGAGCTCTCTGGCCACACCCACCACAAGCCTCTAGATGCTCACTAAAAGCAGACAGTCCACTTAATCTAGAGTCATAGTATAACGAGAAAAGCCATCAGAGGGGAAAAAAAGAAGAAGAAGAAGAAGAAGAAGAAGAAGAAGAAGAAGAAGAAGAAGAAGAAGAAACCAAAGAATATCTACACAATGCCAAACAACAAATGCAAAAACCGAGGAAACAAGAACAAGGAAGACATCATGAAGCTCCCAAAAGAACATGAAACTCCAATACAGGACTATGAAGATGATGAGATGGAAGAAATACAAGAAACTGAACTCAAAAAATTTATGATAAGAATATTTAGAAGTAATCAAACACAAATGCATGAACTACAGAAATCCATGCAGGACATGACAGAAAATCTCTCTCATGAAAATGAAATCTTAAGGAGGAATCAAAATGAAATGAAGAATTTTGTAGTGCAGGGTCTGAGTCCACCCATACAAGGGTGGACTGGGTCCGAGGAAAGGTAAGTGTGCCGCTCGCCTGTTCCCCAGCCTCCTGATCCCGGAGACAATCAGACGCAACAGGGAGTCAAGTCTAGCAAGAACTCATTTATTTCGCGTGTACAGAGCCTTTTATAGCACAAAACTGCAGAGTCATTGGGGCAGGGCTAAGGACCAACCATTCACTTAAATGGTCATTTTACGGGGCGATTTTCATAGGACTAGCCATATGTCTATACACTTGATATCAGTTGTTGCCACTTCCCCTGATGTTGCGTAGCCAATTAGTTTTAGTGGTAAACAACTTTGGATTGCACCAACCTTACTTCCTCTGGGCAACATCTTTGAATTACTTTGTGTAACTAATTTCCCCACATTGTAGAACATAAAATTGAGATATGGGAGAGAAATCAAAATGAAATGAAGAATTCAATAGAACAAATAAAAAACGCTGTTGAGAGCCTTAAAAGCAGAATCAGTGAGACAGAAGACAGAATTTCGAACTTAGAAGACAGATAACAGGAGCCAGCGCCGTGGCTCAATAGGCTAATCCTCCACCTTGCGGCGCCGGCACACCGGGTTCTAGTCCCGGTCGGGGCGCCGGATTCTGTCCCGGTTGCCCCTCTTCCAGGCCAGCTCTCTGCTATGGCCAGGGAGTGCAGTGGAGGATGGCCCAGGTGCTTGGGCCCTGCACCCCATGGGAGACCAGGAAAAGCACCTGGATCCTGGCTCCTGCCATCGGATCAGCGCGGTGCGCCGGCTGCAGCGGCGGCCATTGGAGGGTGAACCAACGGCAAGGGAAGACCTTTCTCTCTCTGTCTCTCTCTCTCACTGTCCACTCTGCCTGTCAAAAAAAAAAAAAAAAAAAAAAAAAAAAAGAAGACAGATAACAGGAAAGTGTAAAGTCAAACCAAAGACAAGAAGAGGAAATTAGAAATCTAAAAAATATTTTTGGCAATCTACAGGATATTATTAAAAAACCCAACATTCAGGTTCTAGCAGTTCCTGAAGGCATGGAGAGAGAGAAAGGATTAGAAGGCCTTTTTAGTGAGATACTAGCAGGAAACATCCCAGGTTTGGAGAAAGAGACATACAAGTACAGGAAGCACACAGAACCTCCATAAACATTAACAGAAGAGATCCTCGCCATAACACATTGTAATCAAACTCACCACAGTGAAACATAAAGAGAAGATTCAAAAATGTGCAAAAGAGAAACGCCAGATTACTCTCAGAGGATCTCCAATTAGACTCACAGCAGACTTCTCATCAGAAAAACTACAGGCTAGGAGGGAATGGCAAGATATAGCCCAAGCACTAAGAAAAAAAAAAACTGCCAGCCAGGAATGTTATATCCTGCAAAGCTCTCATTTGTGAATGAAGGTGAGATAAAGACCTTTCATAGCAAACAGAAATTGAAAGAATTTGTCAGCATTCGTCCAGCCCTGCAAAAGATGCTTAAAGATGTGTTACACATAAGAAACTCAGAAACATGACCATCAATACGAAAGAAGGTAAAGGAGAAAATCTCTCAGTAAAAGATCACAGGAAGTTCAAAGCATATATTAGAAACATCTTTGGAAAAATAGCAGGGCAAAGTCACTACTTATCAACAGTCACATTGAATGTAAATGGCCTCAACTCACAGGTCAAAAGATACAGACTGGCTGAATGGATTAAAAAACAAAGCTCATCTATTTGCTACTTACAAGAAACACATCTTTCCAATAAAGGTGCATGCAGACTGAAAGTGAAAGGTTGGAAAAGATATTCCAAGCCAACAGAAACCAAAAAAGAGTTGGCATAGCCATCTTAATATCAGACAAAATGAACTGTAACACAAAAACTGTTGAGAGAGACAAAGAGGGGCACTATATAATGATTAAGGGATCAATTCAACAGGAAGATGTAACTATTATAAACATATATGCACCTGATTGCAGGCCACTGGTTTATTTAAAAGATATGTTAAGAGACTTAAAGGGAGACTTAGACTCCAATACAGTAGTATTGGGGGACTTCAATACTCCTCTTTCAGCAATAGACAGATCAACCAGAAAGAAGATGAACAAGGAAACAGCAGATTCAATCGACACAAGAGCTCAAATGGATCTAACAGATATCTACAGAACTTTTCATCCTACACTTAAAGAACAGACATCCTACACAGCAGTGTGTGGAACTTTCTCTAGAATTCACCACATACTAGGCCATAAAACAAGTCTCAGCAAATTCAAAAGAATCAAAATCATACCATGCATCTTCACAGACCACAGTGGAATGAAGCTGGAAATTAGCAACTCAGGAATCCCTAGAGCACATGCAAACACAAAAGATCAGCAAAATAAAGAGCATTTTTGGAAAAAATAAAAATTGACACACCATTGGCACAACTAACTAAAAAAAGAAGAGAAAAGACCCAAATCAATAAAATCAGAGATTAAAAAGAGAATGTAACAACAGACATCACAGGAAAAAAAAGAATCATCAGAAATTACTACAAAGAGTTGTATGGCAGCAAACTGAGAAATCTATTAGAAATGGAGATTCCTGGACACATACAACCTACCTAAATTGAATCATGAAGACATAGAAAACCTAAACAGACCCAAGCAAAGACAGAAATTGAATCAGTAATAAAGGTCCTCCCAACAAAGAAAAGCCCAAGACCAGATGAATTCACTGCTGAAATCTACCAGACATTTAAAAGAACTAACTCCAATTCTTCTCAAACTATTCAGAACAATTGAAAAGAGGGAATCCTCCCAAATTCTTTCTATGAAGCCAGCATCACCTTAATTCCTAAACCTGAAAAAGATGTAGCAGAGAAAGAGAATTACAGACCAATTTCTCTGATAAACATAGACACAAAAATCCTCAAAAAAATTCTGGCCAATAGAATGTAACAACATATCAGAAAGATCATCCACCCAGACCAAATGGGATTTATCCAAGGAATGCAGAGATGGTTCAATGTTCGCAAATCAATAATGTGATACATCACAACTACTAGAACCTGAATGTTGGTTTTTTTAATAGTATCCTGTAGATTCCCAACAATATTTTTTAGTTTTCTAATTTCCCTTCTTGTCTTTGGTTTGACTGTATACTTTCCTGTGATCTGTTTTCTAAGTCCGAAATTCTCTCTTCTGTCCCACTGATTCTGCTTTTAAGGCTCTCAACAGCATTTTTTATTTGTTCTATTGAATTCTTCATTTCATTTTGATTTCTCTTCCATATCTCAATTTTATGTTCTACAAAATTATTCATTTCATTTTGATTCCTCCTTAAGAGGAACAAACTGCAGAAAAAAAAACCCATATGATTATCTCAATAGATGCAGAGAAAGCATTTGATAAAATACAACACCCTTGCATGATGAAAACTCTAAGCAAATTGGGTATAGAAGGAACATTCCTCAATACAATCAAAGCAATTTATGAAAAACCCACAGCCAGCATCCTATTGAATGTGGAAGAGTTGGAAGCATTTCAACTGAGATCTGGTACCAGACAGGGATGCCCACTCTCACCACTGCTATTCAGTACAGTACTGAAAGTTTTAGCCAGAGCTATTAGCCAAGAAAAAGAAATTAAAGGGATACAAATTGGGAAGGAAGAACTCAAACTATCCCTCTTTGCAGATTATATGATTCTTTATTTAGGGAATCCAAAGAACTCTACTAAGAGACTATTGGAACTCATAGAAGAGTTTGGAAAAGTAGCAGGATATAAAATCAATGCACAAAAATCAACAGCCTTTTAATACACAGGCAATGCCACAGCTGAGGAAGAACTTCTAAGATCAGTCCCATTCACAATACCCACAAAAACAATCAAATACCTTGGAATAAACTTAACTAAGGATGTCAAAGATCTCTACGATGAGAATTACAAAATCTTAAAGAAAGAAATAGAAGAGGATACCAAAAAAATGGAAAAATCTTCCATGCTCATGGATTGGAAGAATCAACATCATCAAAATGTCCATTCTCCCAAAAGCAATTTATAGATTCAATGCGATACCAATCAAGATACCGAAGACCTTCTTCTCAGATCTAGAAAAAATGATGCTGAAATTCATGTGGAGACAAAGGAGACCTCGAATAGCTAAAGCAATCTTGTACAACAAAAACAAAGCCAGAGATATCACAATACCAGATTTCAGGACATACTACAGGGCAGTTGTAATCAAAACAGCATGGTACTGGTACAGAAACAGATGGATAGACCAATGGAACAGAATAGAAACACCAGAAATCAACCCAAACATCTACAGCCAACTTATATTTGATCCAGGATCCAAAACCAATCCCTGGAGTAAGGACAGTCTATTCAACAAATGGTGCTGGGAAAACTGGATTTCCATGTACAGAAGCATGAAGCAAGACCCCTACCTTTCACCTTACACAAAAATCCAGTCAACATGGATTAAAGGTGAAATTATTAGAGAACATTGGAAAACCCTGCAAAAAATAGGCACCAGCAAAGAATTCTTGGAAAAGACCCCAGAAGCACAGGCAGTCAAAGCCAAAATTAACAATGGGGATTGCATCAAGTTGAGAAGTTTCTGTACTTCAAAAGAAACAGGAGAGGGAAGAGACAACCGACAGAATGGGAAAAAATATTTGCAAACTATGCAACAGGTAAAAGCTTAATATCCAGAATCTACAAAGAGATCAAGAAACTCCACAACAACAAAACAAACAACCCACTTAAGAGATGGGCCAAGGATCTCAATAGACATTTTTCAAAAGAGGAAATCCAAATGGCCAACAGACACATGAAAAAATGTTCAGGATCACTAGCCATCAGGGAAACGCAAATCAAAACCACAATGAGATTTCACTTCACACTGGTTAGAATGGCTTACATAAAGAAATCAACTAACAACAGAAGCTGGTGAGTATGTGGAGAAAAAGGGACACTAATCCATTGTTGGTGGGATTGCAAACTTATAAAGCCACTATGGTAGACAGTTTGGAGGTTCCTCAGAAACCTGAATATAGCCCTAACATATGTGTCAGCCATCCCACTCCTTGGAATTTACCCAAAGGAAATTAAATTGGCAAACAAAAAAGCTGTCTGCACCTCAATGTTTATTGCAGCTCAATTCACAATAGCTAAGACCTGGAACCAACCTAAATACCCATCAACAGTAGACTGGATAAAGAAATTATGGGACATGTGCTCTATAGAATACTATACAGCCAAAAAAATCAAATCCAATCATTTGCAATGAAATGGAGGAATCTGGAAAACGTCATGCTGAGTGAAATAAGCCAGTCCCAAAGGGACAATTATGTGTTCTCCCTGATTGGTGACAACTAACTGAGCACCTAAAAGGAAACCTGTTGAAGTGAAATGGACACTATGAGAAGCAATGACTTGATCAACCCTTGTCCTGACTGTCGATGAACAACTTACTATTTTATTCCTTTTAGCATTTTTTTGTTCTACTTAATACCATTGGTTGAACTCTTTAATTAACACACAATTATTCTTAAGTGTTTAAAATTAACTGAAAAGTGATCCTTGTTAAATATAAGAGTGGGAATAAAAGAGGGAGGAGATGTACAGTTCGGCACATGCTCACTTGGATTTACCCCTAATGGTAAAGCTAGAAACATGCCAGGGGATTCCAATTCAATCCCATCAAGGTGGCATGTACCAATGTCATCTTACTAAAGTGATCAGTTTAAGTTCCTAGTTGATCAAAAAGATAGGATTGTCAAAGGGATCACATAAACAAGACCAGTGTCTGCAAATAATTGATAGAATTAAAAAGGAGAGAATGATCCTACATAGGAAGCAGGATACACAGCAGACTCATAGAATGGCAAATGCCCTAAACAGTACTCTGGCCTCAGAATCAGCCGTTAAGGCATTCAGATCTGGCTAAAAAACCCATGAGAGTTTCGCAGGCATGGAAAGCTGAGACACTGTGGCAAATAAATTACCTAAATGGGGGCCGGTGTCGTGGCTCACTTGGTTAGTCTTCCACCTGCGGTGACATCATCCCATATGGGCACCAGGTTCTGGTCCCGGTTGCTCCTCTTCCAGTCCAGCTCTCTGCTGTGGCCCAGGAAGCAGAGGAGGATGGCCCAAGTGTTTGGGCCCCTGCACCCGTGTGGGAGACCATGAGGAGGCACCTGGCTCCTGGCTTCAGATCAGCAGCAGCGCAGCTCTGGCCATTGTGGTCATTTGAGGAGTGAACCAATGGAGGGAGGATCTTTCTCTCTCTCTCTCTCGCTCTGTCTCTCACTGTCTATAACTACCTGTCAAATAAATTTTAAAAAATAATGTTTAAAAAAATGACCTAAATGAAAGATCTCTGTGAGTGAGATCCCAGCAGAAAGAACGGGCCATCAAAGAAGGAGGTCCTTTCTCTGAATGGAGGAGAGAACTTCCACTTTGACTATGGCCTTGTCTAAATAAGATCGGAGTTGGCAAACTCAAGAGGCTTCCATAACCTTGGCAGCTCATGACAAGAGCCTTGGGTGATTTCTGATATCATAAATAAGAGTGTCAATTGTTAAATCCACAATGGAGTCACTGCACCTGCTCCCCATGTAGGCTCTCTGTCCTTAATATGTTGTACTATGTGAATTAACAGTAAAACTACTACTCAAACAATACTCTATACTTTGTGTGTCTGTGTGGGTGCAGTCTGTTGAAATCTTTACTTAATATATACTAAGTTGATCTTCTGTATACAAAGATAATTGAAAATGATTCTTGGCCGGCGCCGCAGCTCAATAGGTAATCCTCTACTTTGCGGCGCTGGCACACCGGGTTCTAGTCCCGGTCGGGGCACCAGATTCTGTCCCGGTTGCCCCTCTTCCAGGCCAGCTCTCTGCTGTGGCCAGCGAGTGCAGCGGAGGATGGCCCAAGTACTCGGGCCCTGCACCCGCATGGGAGACCAGGATGAGTACCTCGCTCCTGCCATGGGATCAGCGCAGTGCACCGGTGCAGCGCGCCGGCTGCGGCGGCCGTTGGAGGGTGAACCAACGGCAAAGGAAGACCTTTCTCTCTGTCTCTCTCTCTCACTGTCCACTCTGCCTGTCAAAAAAAAAAAATGATTCTTGATGAAGAATGGGATGGGAGAGGGAGTGGAGACGGGATGGTTGCGGATGGGAGGGAGTTTACAGGAGGAAAAGCCGCTATAATCTAAAAGTTGTACTTTGGAAATTTGTATTTATTAAATAAAAGTTGGAAAAAAAAAAACCTAGAGAGTCCAAGCAGACTGAGCGTTCAGCCCTCTGCCTCTCTTCTGAGCTGCCCTCCTTGCCTGCCTAGGTGTATTCTCTCCTCCCCACTCAATCATGTAACCTCACTCTCCCCCAGAGTGACTGGGCACTCTCTCTCTGTTTCTTCCATCCTGATGGTTGCCCTACCCCCAATAAAGCCTTATCACTCTGCTCTCTGTCTCACGCCTGAATTCTTTCTTGTGTAAAGACAAGAACCCCATGGCTTCCACGGCCTTCCCTCCAGTAACAGTCCTACAGTTCAATATAAATATGACACATTCTACCTAGTGATAGCATCCAAAGCACACAGTCCCACAAGGCTGCCCCACTTCTGATGTCATTCACAAGTTCCCACTTTACCAATGACTTGTGTCCAACTTTGTCACAAACCAGAGCTTTCCACCATCCCCTTCTCAGTTTCAATCATCTGTGGAGTTGCTCATGGAACCCAGGAAACAGTGCACTCACCATTGCTGATTTATTATAGAGGCTGTCTTAATGTCATGAGTGAACCTAAGTCAAAATTAATATTTTGTGGTCCTTGCAATTTAGTTAGATATGAATTCTAAATACTGGCTCAAATGAGGCAGACAACATGGTAAGGGATGGGATTTATTGAGAGTGAGAGAAATACACAGGAATGTGAGGGCTTCATTAAAGGAAAGTGGGTGATAAAGATTATACAGGAAGCTCCATACCACATTGGGGGGTGCAGGCCAGGGGTCACATGTGGGAATCCACAGGACAGAGGCATGAAGGGAAGCTGCATGGGCAAAAACAGGGTGGGCTCATCATGCTCCAAACTTTTACTCACTTCCAAAAGTGGAGTGGTTATGTAGTCTGATTGGCAGGTGGGTGGATAAAGGTGAGATCAGTTAGGGGCAAGGTGGGAGTGTGATCTTCAGCTCATGAATCTAATCCTATCTCTCTGATTGAGTCCCATATCGTTAAGGCTGCAAATGAACAGGAAGAGGAAGAGAAGCACAGAGAAGGAAAGTGGGGAGAGCACAGGGCTCTCACACCCTCCACATGCAGCTTCCCTCCCACCACCTGTGTTCAGCAGCACAGAAGCTCCCTGAACCCATCCTTTTGGCTTTTATGGAGGCTGATTAAATCACCGACCATTAATGATTGACTCAGTCCCATCCACAAAGGCTGGGGGTATGGTAAGGGGTAGGGGGCAGAGCTGAAAGTTTGCACCTGGAACCAGAGGGTTGGTTCCCCTGGCAACCAGGCAGCCTGGGGCTCTCCAGAACCTTCAATTACCAGTCGTTAGCACACAAAAGACATCACTTCACAAATCCCAAAGTCTAGATAGAGCTATGTGCCAGAAAACTGAGGCACAGGAAGCTAAATGTGTACCTTTTGTTGTCTCACAACCTAAAAAACAAAGAGCATCCAACTTTATTTAACACAGTAAGCCCACCAAATCCAGTGTAGCTACCTGCCAAACCAATCAACCTTGTAGGATGTCACTAGGTGACACTGTGCAGACATGATATATTAATACTGGAGGCCATACAGGGAACATTGTTAGTTTCAGAGGTCACCGTCCAGATCCTACACTAGTTTTAGTGGCCACAGTGCGGCTATCTTATTGGTAGATATGTCCTGTGCTTTAGGTGGAATTTCTCCCCCACCCCCAAAGCCTGTTCTGTGTCCAGTACTCTGATGGAAAGCTTTTTACACACCATTGCAGAGTGCAGATCTGAGATTTCATCCTTGCTGGGGACCTGGCACACGTCTCACGCCTTCAAAGGCTGTAGACAGAAAAGGCGGGCTCGCGCGCCCTCTTGTGGCTTCTAGGACTCAGTGCAGGACTCGCGGACGCTGGATCAGATTCCATTTCCCAGAGCCAAGTGAGCACCTGCCCCAGACTCCATCTC
Organism: Oryctolagus cuniculus; assembly: GCF_051225735.1. Taxonomy (NCBI): domain Eukaryota; kingdom Metazoa; phylum Chordata; class Mammalia; order Lagomorpha; family Leporidae; genus Oryctolagus; species Oryctolagus cuniculus. Next base: position 170,504,331 of record NC_142871.1, on the reverse strand, counting down.
CCAGTGGTCCCCGTGGGCATGCGCATCAGACAACCACATCTCCCAGAACACCCCGGGAGCCTGCCTCAGACTGCATCTCTCAGAGCCCTGTGGGCATCCATTTTCCAAGAACTCCATCTCACGGAGGATCCCATCTCCCAGAGCCCCCTTGGCAACTCCCCTTCAGACCCTTGGCTCCCAGAGCCTCACGGGTGACCGCCTCTGACTCCATCTGCAAGAACCCAGCCAGCACCAAGCCTCAAAGTGTTACCAGTGAAATGGCAGGGTTCTTGTCTTCGCGCAAGAAAGAATTCAGTCGTGAGACAAGAGAGTAATGGAAAGTAAAATAGCAAGGTTTATTAGGGAAGGGACATCCTTAAGAACAGATGGGCACCTCTCCAGACAGAACCTGAGAGAGAGTGCCCAGTCGCTCGGACTGGGGGAAGAGCGAGGTTACATGGTTGAGTGGAATACACCTGGCCAGGCCAGGTGGGTGGCTCAGCATGGAGGCAGAGGACTGAGCACAAAGTCCAATTGAGGCCAGGGGTTTTTAAGGAGATGGGTCTTTGTCGTCCCACATCTCCTGAAACAAAAGACTTTATGGGTGTAAATACTAGAAACTCCTGAGTTTTCCCCCAGAAGTTTTAAGACAGGAGGAAGCCTGGCTGGTGCTGCCCTGGGTTAGAGGAAGGGTGAGCAAGACCCCCTGGAGGATCAGGATTCAGAGCAGGGTATTTGAAATGCAGATACTGGGCTGCATCTGGAAGATTATCAGGCAGAAGGGACGGGACTCCCACCAGGCAGGTTATGGGGTAGAAGGGGGCAGGGCAGGATGCAAATCCTGGGCTGCCCCTGAAACGTTATTGGGATGACTTTGAGATGCATATGCTGGACCTAGATGTCTTCTCTTTAGGCCTTTGTCACACACACATAAGCTCATATCTGATTTCCTACCTAACAAAAGGACTCCATTTCCCAGTGGTCCCCGTGGGTGTTGTGTGTCAGAGGACCCTGTCTCCCAGAACACCTAGCGGGCACCTGCTCCAGACTCCATCTCCCAGAACCCCGCAGGCACACATTCTCCAAGTACACCATATCACTGGGGGAACCACGAGGGTCCCCTCTCAGAAGACCCCATCTCCCACAGCCTGGCCAGCACCTGCCTCAGATTCCAGCTCCTAGAGCCCAGGGAGCGAAAAGCTTCAAAGGACTCCATCTTCCAGTAGTACCCACAGGCATCGCATGTCAGAGGACCGCGTCTCCCAAAACACCCAGCGGCACTCACCTCAATTCATTTTCCCAGAGCCAAATGGGTGCCCACTTCGGACTCCATCTGAGAGAGCCCAGCCAGCAACAGGCCTCAAAGGACTCCATCTCCTAGCGTTCCCCGCAGGCATTCCACATCAGAGGACCACGTCTCCCAAATCGCCCCATGGGTGCCAGCCTCAGACTCAGAATGTTGAAGTATTAGGGTATGGAGTGCACAACATGACAGAGCACCTGTCACAAATGTGTGGAAGCACTCATGACAGGTGGTGGGAGAGTGCTTGTGTGGAATCCACAGGCCAAAAGGAAAATGGAATACACATAAGCAGTGGACTCCACAGTCCTTTCTCACAGGGTAAATAGTGGCTTCAGGGTCAGGCTTGTGGCACAGCTGCTTGAGCTGCTGTCTGCAACACTGACATCTCCTACGGACACCAGTTCAATCCAGGATACTCCACTTCCAATCTAGCTCCCTGCTAATGTGCCCAGGAAAGCAGTGGGTGATGGCCAGAGTCTCCACACTCCTGCCACACACATAGCAGACACAGAGGGAGTTCCAGCTTCCTGTCTTCAGCTTGGCCCAACCCCAGCATTTGTAGCCATTTGGAGACTGAACCAGCAGACAGAAAATCTCTACCTCTGTCTCTCCCTCTCTGTAACTCTGACTTTCAAATAAATATGTATATCTTTTTTACACAGTGGCTTTTGCAACCACTATGTTCATTTCTGTGAGATGAAAGAAAAAAAAATGTTTTTGTTTATATTCTAAATACTTCACTTCTATAACCAAATGTGGGAGAGTTTCCCAATCTAAGGAATTCTCCAACTCAACATCAACTAGTTTAACAGTTCAGAAACAGAAGACTGGGGCCTGTGTTGTAGAATAGCAGGTAAAACCTCTACCTGAGATATTGTCATGCCATATAGGCACCAGTTTGAGAACTGGCTGCTCCACTTCCAATCCAGCTCCTTCCTAATGGCCTGGGCAAACAGCAGAGGATGGCCCATGTGCTACGGCCCCTGCACCCGCCCAGGAGAACTGGAAAAAAACTCCTGGATCCTGGCTTTGGTCTGGCACAGCATTGGCCATTGAGGCCATTTGGGGAGTGACCAGCAGATGGAATATCTGTCTCTCCCTCTGTTACTGTAACTCTTTCAAGTAAATAAATTTTTTTTTGAAAACACAAGCTTTGGGGCCAGTGCTGTGGTGTAGGTTAAGCCTCTTGACTTCAATGCCAGCATTCTATATGGGTGCCAGCTGGAATCCTGGCTACTCCACTTCTGTCTGCTCCAGTGCCGATCCAGTTCTCTGCTAAGGCACCTAGCAAATCTACCGAAGATGGCCCAATTACTTGGTCCCATGAACTCATGTGGGAGATCCACAACAAGCTCCTGGCTCCTGGCCCTGGCTTAGCCCACCCCCAGCCATTGCAACCATTTGACGAGAAAACTAGTGGATGGATGGATGGATCTCTCTCTCTCTCTCCTACTCTGTATCTCTACCTTTCAAATAAATAAATAAATCTTTAAAAAAGAGAAAAGAGAAAATAAAATTCACTCAAAATACTTCACAGGCTAAAGCTTCAAATGCAAAGTATGAAAATCATAGGACAAAAAAGAAATGAAGAAAATCTACATGCTCTTGGATGTTTTTTAAAATACTTTATTTATTAGGCAGAGCTACAGAGAGACAGAGACAGAGAGAGAGAGAGAGATCTGCCATCTGCTGAATCACTCCACAAATGGCCACAACAGCCAAAGAGAGGCCAGGCCAAACCCAGGAGTCACCAACTCCATCCAGGTCTCCCTATGAATGACAGGAGCCCAAGCACTTGGGACATCTTCAGATGCTTTCCCAGGTGCTTACCAGTGAGCTGAATCAGAAGTGCAGCAGCCGGCACTCGAATAAGAACTCCTAAGTGATTCCAGCGTCACAAGCTGTGGCCTACCCCACTGCACCACAATACTGACCCTTAGGCTTGAATAATCTATAACACACAACATCAAAAGCCAATTCCCAGAGAAAAAATTGAAATGGTGGGCTTTATAAAACTTCTATATGATAGATCATGCATAGAGAAAGACAAGGTACAGTTTAAATTATTTGGGATCTGAGAGTACCCAGGGATGGAATGTGACAAAGAATCTATTACAATTATATGGAAAACTCACTGCAGATTCTGAGGACACAGCTAACTGCACCATCTATGAAGAAGGCTCCTCACCAGGCTCAAGTCTCCCAGAGCCTCAGTCTTGGCCTTTCTGGATGTTGGAATTGTGGGCAGTAAATATCTGTCATTTATTTGTTACTAAGCTATTTTTTGAAAAGACTATTTATTTTTAAAAGACTTTTTATTTTTTTAAAAGACTAAGACAATGGACCATTATGAAGGTGTGGTGAAGGAGACACGTACACAGCCAAAGGCACCCAGGATGAAGCCCCAAGGGCAGGGCTTCCACCCCATGGAGCTGGGGCTCCACCCTCTTGGCACATCGATGTGTTCACCACCACAGAAGACCCCTAAAGCACATCTTTTAGGGATCCTCTGGAGGCTTCATCAGGCAGGCATGACTGATGATTCACTCCATCTCCAGCCCTCTCATCCCTGAGGATGAGTAAAGGGACTGGAAGTTGTAGGCCTCTAATCGCAGCTTGGTCTTTCTAATAACCAGCCCCATCCTGAAGCTATCCAAGAGCATCCAAGTGTTCTCATTGGAACAAAAGACTTTTCCTATCAACCAGGAGAGATCAAAGACTTAGAAAAAAAAAAAAGACCAGACACCTATTTGAACACAAGAGGCTGCCAGGACTCCTATCACTTGGGACACTGTAAGGGTTTTATAAGCACCACACCAAAAATGGGAGAGACCAAACATGAGGGTACTTCAAAAAGTTACTGAAAGATGGAATTAAAAGATAATTTTTCTACAAAAACATTTTAAAGCAAGCATGTTTTTTTTTTCATGAGTTTATGGAAAACATATATTCTGAAAACCATATGCCTGGATTTCAAATTTTTATGAAAAAGGTTGATTTATTTATTTGAAAAATTGAGAGAAAAAGAGAATCTGCCATCCGCTGGTTTATTACCCTAATGGCCCAGGGCTAGGAGAGGCTGAATGCAAAAGCCAAGAGCTTTCTCTGGGTCGCCCACATGGGTGTAGGGGCCCAAGTACCTGGGCCACTTCCCAAGTGCACTAGCAGGGTGCTAGATCTTAAGCGTAGCAGTCAGTTCTCAAACCCACGTCCACATGGGATGCCAGAGTCATAGGTGGCAGGTCAACTCACTACACCACAACGCTGGCCCTTGGATTTCAAACTTTATTGCACCAAAATAATCTTACCAGAGCCGGCATTGTGTCACAGCAGGTTAAACAACCACCTGAGATGCCAGGATCCCATACAGAAGCATGGGTTTAAGTCCTGCTCTTCCACTTTTGGTTGAGCTCCAAGCTAATGCTCCTGAGAAGGCAGCAGAAGATGGCACAAGTACTTAGATCCCTACCATCCATGTGAGAGACACAGAGTTCCTGGCTTCTGGCTTCAGCCTGGACCAGACCTGGGGAGTTATGGCTGTGTGGGGTGAAATCAACAGATAAGAGGTGTCTGTTTCTCCATCTGCCTCTCTCTCTCCCCCTCCCTCACTCCCAACCTGTCACTCTGCCTTCAAATACATAAATCTTTAAAAAAATATATCTTTTAACTCTACTTTTTTAAAGATTATTCGAGAGGCAGAATTACAGGGAGAAGGAGAGACAGAGAGAAATCTTCCATCCACTGGTTCACTCCCCCCACCAAAGTGGCTACAAAGCTGGAGCTGGGCCAATCTGAAGCCAGGAGCCAGGAGCTTCCTAAGGGTCTGTCATGTGGGTGCAGCTTTCCCAGACTATGAGCAAGGAGCTGGATCAAAATAGGAGAAGCCAGGACTCAAACTGGCACCACAGGCAGAGGCATAAATTACTACACCACAGCACAGGACCCTGAAATCTACTTTTTTTTTTAATTTTTTTTTTTTTTTTCTGACAGGCAGAGTGGATAGTGAGAGAGAGAGAGAGAGAGAGAAAGGTCTTCCTTTGCCGTTGGTTCACCCTCCAATGGCCGCAGTGGCCAGCGAGCTGCAGCCAGCGCACTGCGCTGATCCGATGGCAGGAGTCAGGTGCTTCTCCTGGTCTCCCATGGGGTGCAGGGCCCAAGCACTTGGGCCATCCTCCACTGCACTCCCGGGCCACAGCAGAGCTGGCCTGGAAGAGGGGCAACTGGGACAGAATCCGGCGCCCCGACCGGGACTAGAACCCGGTGTGCCGGCGCTGCAAGGCGGAGGATTAGCCTAGTGAGCCATGACGCCAGCCCCTGAAATCTACTTCTAATGAACTTTCTAAAGTACCTTCATGTGTATGTGTGTGTGTGTGTGTGTGTGTACATATTTCATGTTATGTCACAACCTGCAATCTGAAAAAACAATGAATTCAATATTCATAATAGACTAATGAATTAAATAAATGGCAAATGGTGAGAGCCAGGCTTCTCAATGCTGGAGGGAGAAATAACAGATGAGCAAGTCGGAAGGGTGGAATGGTCCATGTCATACTGAATCCATGTCCACAGTCCACTGATTGCAGACATCAGTATCAACTTTCATTCAGCTTAATATATAGACAGCTACACATAGAAATATTTGCAATTAGGGGTACAAATGTAGAATACACAAGTATTTCCTTGTATTGTCAGTTATGAGAGTCAAAATGCAATGGGCACAGTCAGCTGCTAGATCTAATTTTTTTTAATTTATTTATTTGTGAGGCAGATTACAGAGAGAGGGAGAGACAGTGAGAGAGGTCTTCCATCACTGGCTCATTCCCTAAGTGGCCATAACAGCCAGAGCTGTACCAATCTGAAGCCAGGAGCTTATTCCAGGTCTTCCATATGCATGCAGGGGTGCAAGCATTTAGGCCACCTTCCACTATTTTCCCAAGTCATTAGCAGGGAGTTGGATTGGAAGTAGAGCAGCTGGGACTGGAACCAGCGCCCATATGAGATGCAAGCACTACAGGTGGAGGCTTAACCTACTATGCCACAGTGTCAGCCCCTAGATGTAAGTTTTTAATATCATTCACCCATAAAAGGGACCAGGGATCCTTTAAGAAATGGCAGATACTAGGACTAGGACAAGAATTATGTGGGCCAAGGTAATCTTTACTATAAGAAAATGAGGAGCAGAGAAAACAAAACATGCAATTACATCAGAGAAAACCAGTAGCCAATGGAAAGAATTCCCAATGGCCAAGGCAGGAATGAACTGAGCAAAAAAATAATGCAGCACCAGACAATAATCTGAATATCCAGGCATCCATATTGGCATAAATACATGAATAAAGATTTTCTAAAATAGGATGTCATGCAGAAAAATGTCAAATAACAGACATTCAACCATAAAGGAGAAGACAAGTCCCCACTCCTGAAGCATGGACCCAGCAGACTGATTTCTCCAAAAGAATATATACAGTATGGAAAAGGAGGAAAGTAACTTCTTGGTGAGAAACCTAAAAACACTCCCTGAGCTCACTGACCAAAGTTAACCTGAACAGGGGTCAATCAACTGGAACACATGAAGTGCGAATAGCACTTCTGTGATGTTTTCCCAAAATCCTAACCCCAGCCTAATTATGACAAAAACAAGGCAATATCAATGGAGGGCATTCTTTCTTTTTCTAAGAACTTATTTGAAAGGCAGAGAAAGAGGGAGAGATACAGAGAGAAAGACATTTTCCACCCACTGATTCACTTCCCAAATGGTCATAATGGCCAGGGCTGGGGCAATCTAAAGTTAGGAGCCAGGAATTCCATCCTGATCTCCTTCACTTGTGGCAGGGACACAACTACCTGGGCCATCTTCCACTGCTTTCCCAAGTGCATATGGGATGCCGTCATCACAGGCAGGGGCTTAACCCGCTGCATCACAATGCTGTCCCCTCAATGGAGAACATTCTACAAAATACCATACAGGTCCTCCTCAATCCTGCCAAGACCTCAGAAAGTGTCAGGAGGACCTAGAGATACCTGACAACTGAATGTCACATGGGATCTTGGGTGGACTGTGGCACTGAAAAAAAGTGTAAACAAGGGAAATCAAAGAAATTACAGACTGTGTGGCCAGTGCTGTAGCATAGCAGATAAAGCCACCACCTGCAATGCTGGGTCCCATATGGGTCCCAGTTCAAATCCCAGCTGCTCCACTTCCAATCCAGCTCTCTGCTATGGCCTGGGATAGCAGCAGAACATGGCCCAACTCCTTAAGTCCCTGTACCCATGTGGGAGACCCAGAAGAAGATGCTGGCTCCTGGCTTTGGATCAGCCCAGCTCCAGCCATTACAGCCATTTGAGGAGTGAACAAGTGGATGGAAGAGCTATCTCTCTCTCCCTCCCTCCCTACCTCTGCCTCTGGAATAAATAAATCTTTTTAAAAAAAGACTGTAGTAAATTATAGCATATAAAATTTTTTTATTGTGATAAATGCTGTAAGATAACAATATGAGAAGAAAGTAGAGGTTATGTAGGAAATCTCTGCATTTTAGAGCACTTTTTGAGTAAATTCAAAACTATCCTGGGGCCGGTGCTGTAGCACAGCAGGTTAACGCCCTGGCCTGAAGAGCCGGTATCCCATTTGAGCACTGGTTCTAGTCCCAGCTGCTCCTCTTCCAATCCAGCTCTCTGCTATGGCCTGGGTTAGCAGTAGAAGATGGCCCAAGTCCTCAGACCCCTGCACCCGCATGGGAGATCTGAAGGAAGCTCCTGGCTCCTAGCTTCAGATCGGTGCAACTCCAGCCATTGGGGCCAATTGGGGAGTGAACCAGCGGATGGAAGACCTCTCTCTCTCTCTCTCTCTCTCTCTCTCTCTGCCTCTTCTCTCTGTGTAACTCTTTCAAATAAATAAATCTTAAAAAAAAAAAAAAAACTATCCTAAAGCTCTATTTAAAAACTTTGCGGCCAGCGCCATGGCTCAATAGGCTAATCCTCCGCCTGCAGCGCTGGCACACCGGGTTCTAGTCCAGGTTGGGGCACTGGATTCTGTCCCAGTTGCTCCTCTTCCAGTCCAGCTCTCTGCTGTGGCCCAGGAGTGCAGTGGAGGATGGCCCAGGTCCTTGGGTCCTGCACCCGCATGGGAGACCAGCAGCGTGGTGCACTGGCCGCAGCGGCCATTGGGGGGTGAACCAACGGAAAAGAAAGACCTTTCTCTCTCTCTCTCTGTCCACTATGCCTGTCCAAAAAAAAAAAAAAAAACTGCTATATTTATAAAGTACCTACTTGTTTAATTATTCACACTATTACAAGCAATTGATGCTGTTAAAAATTCATTTTTAAGATTTATCTAATTTATTTTAAAGGCAAAGTAACAGAGAGGGAGAGACAGAAAGAATAAGACATCTTTCATCTGCTGATTTTCTTTCCCCCATGTACAGGGCCTAAACTTCAGAGCATGGAACTCTCCTGGTCTCTCACTGGATGGCAGGGGCCTACATACTTAGGTCATCTGCTGCTGCCTACCCAGGAGCATTAGCAGGGAGCTTGGTCAGAAGCAGAACCACAGGATACTATAATTTGGCACTCCAATATGGGAAGCTGGCATCGTAGGCAGCAGCTTAACCCTCCTTAGGCCTTCTGCTATGGCCTAGGTAAGCAGTGGAAGATGGCCCAAGTCATTTGGACCCTGCACCCACATGGGAGACCCAGAAGAAGCTCCTGGCTCCTGGCTTCAGATCGGCACAGCTCCAGTCATTGTGGCCAGTTGGGGAGTGAACCAGCGAATGGAAGACCCCTCCCCCTCTCTCTGAGTCTAACTCTGATTTTCAAATAAATAAATCATTTTTAAAAATTAATAAAAATGGATATATCTTAGTAAATTATGAACAAATTAACATGTGATACTGACATAAAACACTCCTGGCCAGACACACAATAATGGAAAACTACAGCAGGTAGAAGCCATCATGTCTCTTTCTCAATGACTGTCTGCACTTTGTTCAGTTCACAATCTTCATATGCCAAACTTCTGCTTCTATTAATTCAAATATAATAACCTTTTAAAACATGGTTAAAGTATATGTACTTATAAATGGTTTTAGGCAACAAAATTTCTAGCTTTTAAAACTGATTCTCAGGGGCTGGTGCTGTGGCACAGCAGGGAAAGCCACCATCTGTAGAGGTGGCTTCCCATATGGGCACCGGTTCTAATACCAGGATCTCCACTTCTGATCCAGCTCTCTGCTATGGCCTTGGAAGCAAGGCCCAACCACCTTCGTGAGAGATCAAGAAGAAGCTCCTGGCTTCAGATCAGCCCAGCTCCAGTCACTGCAGCCATTTGAGGAGTGAACCAGCGGGTGGAAGTCTCACTAAGGAGTACATAAAATGGCATCACAGTTGGTGAACATGCTCAGTAAAGTTAAAAACACAGTATGAACACACAACAATCCACTTCACACCAGAAATCAACTATGACAAAATCAAATTTTAAAATTCCACTTTCGGCAGGCGCCGCGGCTCAACAGGCTAATCCTCCACCTAGTGGCGCCGGCACACCAGGTTCTAGTCCCGGTCGGGGCACCAGATTCTGTCCCAGTTGCCCCTCTTCCAGGCCAGCTCTCTGCTGTGGCCAGGGAGTGCAGTGGAGGATGGCCCAAGTGCTTGGGCCCTGCACCCACATGGGAGACCAGGAGAAGCACCTGGCTCCTGCCTTCGGATCAGTGCTGTGTGCCGGCCACAGTGCGCCAGCCATGGCGGCCATTGGAGGGTGAACCAACAGCAAAAAGAAGACCTTTCTCTCTGTCTCTCTCACTATCCACTCTGCCTGTCCAAAAAAAAAAAAAAAAAAAAAAAAATCCACTTTCAATAATGTCAACAGTAATAATAAACTTAGGAATAAATTCAGATTGGGGAAAGAGTTACACACTGAAAATTATAAAACATTAGTGAACAGAGTTAAAGAAAACCAAAATAAACACAAAGACCAATCACACTTATGCAGAATACCTAGAATTTTATAGGATTGTAGTAGCACAGAGCGCAACAAACTGTAGGCTCAATGTGATTCTTATCACACTCTCAAAGACCATGGGCCTTGTATTGGGAAAACTAATCTAAGACTCAGGGAATTTCAAGAGACACTACCTAAGTGATCAAACCAATCCTGAAAACAGAAACATAATTAAGGAGATTTACACTTCCCCATATTTCAAATCTAAACATAAAACAATGGAAATCAAAGAAAGTACAACATGGCCTAAAGAGAAAGATTTGTGGAATTGAATAGAGAGCACAGAAATAAAACCCCAGATCTACAATGAATTCATTTTTGACAATGGCCAATGTCAATGTGGGAAGAAATGGAATTTTCACAGTGGATCACTGGCTTGATGCTTAGGCATCAACTGGGACATCCGCGTCGCCTGTTGAAGTGCCCGGCTTGAAGCCGACCTCCAGCTTCCTGTCAGTGAAGACCCTGGAAGGCAGAGGTAATGCAAAATGGACTGGGGTCCCTGCTACTCATGTGGGAGGCCTGATTTGATCCTCTGGCTCCTACCTTCAGTGCTTCAGTGATGAGCACAGGGTACAGCAGGTGGGAAGGGGTGTGGAGCTCTCTTGCCCTCCACAGGTGGTCTTCCTCCCAACTCATGTTCAGCAACACAGAAACTCTCAGAACCCTGACCTTCTGCACTTTTATGACAGTTTCAGTAAACACCCACACTGATTAAACCACTGGAAGTAGGGAGTAGAGGCTGAAAGCTCTGTACCAGGAATCATAGGTTTGGTCCTCCTGGCAACCAGCCAGCCTGGAGCTGTCCAGGAGCCTCCAGCCATCAGTAGTTAGCGACAAAAGACAATCACTTCATATATCCCAAGGGCTTAATAAGAGCTAAATGACAGAGAAGGCCAAATGAGTAACTCTTGATGTGTCACAACAACCCACAAAATAGAAATAGTTGTAAATTGTATATCTGGTAAGGGTATGGCATCCAGAATATATCCTATGTCTTTTCTTAAAATGATGATCGAACAATTAATTTCAAACAATATGGACTGAAATGAATGTAGATACATACTTTAAAACATGCACAAAAATTCACTCACATTAGTCCATAAAATGAAATTTGAAATGCAAACCATAAACATCCTAGAAATAAAAGCAGGGGCCTGCATTGTGATGTAATGAGTTAAGCTGATGTCTGCAACACCAGCATCCCATATGGGGACTGGATCGAGTCCCATGCTCCACTTCTGACCTAGCTCCCTGGAATGCACTTGGAAAAGCAGTGGAGAATGACCAAATTGCTTGGGCCCCTGCCACTCACATAGGAGATCTGGATTAAGCTCTTGGCTCCTGGTTTCAGCCTGGTCCAGCCCCAACCATCGCAACCATTAGGGGAGTGAACCTGCAGGTGGAAGGTCTTTCTCTCTCTCTCTCTCTTCCTCTCTCTCTCTATATATAATTCCGCCTTTTAAATAAAAACAAAAATAAGGTTTTCTTGTAAAGAAACAAAGGCAGAAGAAAATCTACATGACCTTGCATTTGTTAATGAGTTCAAACATAAAATACTAAAAGCCAAATCCAAAAAGAAAAATTGACATCATGGACTTCATAAACTTAAATTTTCTATTTTGTGTCATATTACATGTAGAGAACAAAAAGACAAGCAACAGACTGGGAGAAAATGTTTACAATACAAATCCGACAAAAAAATGTATATTCAAGGGCCGGAAAAGTGGCACGGCGGGTAAAGCCATCGCCTGCAGTGCCAGCATCCTGTATGGGCACAAATTTGAATTCTGGCTCCTCCACTTCTGATATAGCTCTCTACTATGGCCTGGGAAAGCAGCAGAAGATGGCCCAAGTGCTTGGGCCCCTAACCCTACATGGAAGACCTGGAAGAAACTTCAGGTTTCTGGCTTCGGATCAGCCCAGTTCTGGCTATTATGGCCATTTGAGGGATGAACCAGCAGATAGAAGACCTCTGTCTGCCTCTGCCTCTCTGTAACTCTGCTTTTCAAATAAATAAATAAATAAGCCGGCGTCGCGGCTCAATAGGCTAATCCTCCGCCTTGCAGCGCCGGCACACTGGGTTCTAGTTCGGTCAGGGCGCGGGATTCTGTCCCAGTTGCCCCTCTTCCAGGCCAGCTCTCTGCTGTGGCCAGGGAGTGCAGTGGAGGATGGCCCAGGTCCTTGGGCCCTACACCCCATGGGACACCAGGATAAGTACCCGGCTCCTGCCATCGGATCAGCGCAGTACGCTGGCTGCGGCGGCCATTGGAGGGTGAACCAACAGCAAAGGAAGACCTTTCTCTCTGTCTCTCTCTCTCACTGTCCACTCTGCCTGTCAAAAAAAAAAAAAAAAAAAAAAAGAAAGAAAGAAAAGTGGCTGCTCCCAATCATCTGGTGAAGCAGCTGTGTGCAGTTATCTTGTCTAGGGAGAGAAGATGTACTACTGTCTGCTTTCTGTAACTCCAGTAAGAAATCTGTCCTATAAATCTGCCCCAGGAAAAGCTGGAGGCATTTCCATTGAAAACTGGCACCAGACAGGGATGCCCACTCTCACCACTGCTATTCAATATAATCCTAGAAGTCTTAGCCAGGGCCATCAGGCAAAAAAAAAAAAAAAAAAAAAAAAAAAAATTAAAGGGATACAAATGGGAAAGGAGGAAGTTAAACTATCCCTATTTGCAGATGACATGATACTACAGATAGGGGACCCAATAAACTCCTATAAGAGACTACTGGAACTCATAGAAGAGTTTGGTAAAGTAGCAGGATACAAAGTCAACGCTCAGAAATCAACAGCCTTTGTATACACAGATGATGCCAGGGCCGAGGCAGAACTTCTAAGATCAATCCCATTCACGATAGCCACAAAAACAATAAAGTACCTTGGAATAAGTTTAACCAAGGAGGTCAAAGACCTCTATGATGAAAATTACAAAACACTAAAGAAAGAAATAGAAGACAACACACACAAAAAATGGAAAAACCTGCCATGTTCATGGATTGGAAGAATCAATATCATCAAAATGTCCATTCTCCCAAAAGCAATTTACAAGTTCAATGCAATACCAATCAAAATACCAAAGTCATTCTTCAAAGACCTAGAAAAAACGATGCTGAAATTCATATGGAGAAACAGGAGACAAAGAATAGCTAAAGCAATCCTTAACAATAAAAACAAGGCTGGAGGCATCACAATTCCAGACTTCAAGGCATACTACAAGGCAGTTATAATCAAAACAGCCTGGTACTGGTACAGAAACAGATGGATAGACCAATGGAACAGAATAGAAACACCGGAGATCAATCCAAACATCTATAACCAACTCATATTCGACAAAGGACCTAAAATCAACCCCTGGAACAAGGACAGCTTCTTCAACAAATGGTGCTGGGAAAACTGGATGTCCACATGTCGCAGTATGAAGCAAGACCCCTACCTTACACCTTATACAAAAATCCACTCAACATGGATCAAAGAACTAGAGATGTGCCACGACACCATGAAACTAATTGAGAGCATAGGGGAAACCCTTCAAGATATTGGAACAGGCGAAGCGAAGAATTCCTGGAGAAGACCCCACAGGCACGGGTAATCAAAGATAAAATAAATAAATGGGATTACCTCAAATTGAAGAGTTTCTTTACAACAAAGGAAACAGTCAGGAAAGCGAAGAGGCAACCAACAGAATGGGAGACGTTATTTGCAAACTACACAACAGATAAAGGATTAACAACTAGAATCTACACAATGATCAAAAAAAAAAAAAAAAAACACAACAAAATCAAAACAACCAACCCAATAAAAAAATGGGCCAAGGACCTTAACAGACATTTTTCAAAAGAGGAAATCCAAATGGCCAACAGACACATGAAAAAAGGTTCAGGATCACTAGCAATCAGGGAAATGCAGATCAAAACCACAATTGTCGCTCCCCCTCTTCGCGGAGCAACGACACTAAACCCTGCCTAGGCTTCCTATCCGAGTCACGGCACCATTATGTCGCTCCCCCTCTTCGTGGAGGAATGACACAGGACCCTGCGCTGTCATTTTGTCTGCTCGGCCCTCCCCGGGTTTGCTGCTGGTTCTTCCCGGGTTGGCTACCGTCCCTCCACCTCCGTGGAGGGGCAGGCCCCCTGCCACTTTCCCCACTTCCCCAGGGGAGCAGCACACCGCCGGCTGGCTCTCTCGGGGGCTGCACAGGTGTTCCTTCAGATAGATGTTCCTGGTGCATGTTGTCTCTCTCCTCCTTTATAGTCCTCTTCCACCAATCCCAACTCTGCTACCCACACGCCGAGCACGCTGCTCTCCTGCAATCAGGAGCAGGTCCTACAGTTTATTGGTTGAACTGGAGGCAGCTGTGTAGAAGCTGTTTCCTCCTCTCCCAGCGCCATATTGTGGGAAAGCAGATGCATAGAATAAGTCTTAATTCGAGTAACAGTCTAGTCTGAGTTGCTCACCACAACAATGAGGTTTCACCTCACTCCAGTTAGATTGGCTTACATACAGAAATCAACCAACAACAGATGCTGGCGAGGATGTGGGGAAAAAGGGACACTAACCCACTGTTGGTGGGAATGCAAACTGGTGAAGCCACTATGGAAGACAGTCTGAAGAATCCTCAGAAACCTGAATATAGCACTACCACAGGACCCAGCCATCCCACTCCTTGGAATATACCCAAATGGAATTAAAGGGGAGAAAAAAAGAGCCATTTGCACCTCAATATTTGTTGCAGCTCAATTCACTATAGCTAAGACATGGAATCAACCTAAATGTCCATCAACGGATGACTGGATAAAGAAACTATGGGATATGTACTCTATGGAACACTATACAGCAGTAAAAAACAATGAAATCCGGGCACTTACAACAAAATGGAAGAAGCTGGAAAACATCATGCTGAGTGAAATAAGCCAGTCCAAAAGGGACAAATATCATATGTTCTCTCTGATCGATGGCAAGTAAATGAGCATCTAAAACGATACCCATTGAAGTGAAATGGACACTATGAGAGACAATGACATGAGCAGCCCTTGTCTAGACTGTTGAGGAACAACTTACTATTTTGTTCCTTTAGTATTTTTGTTGTTGTTTTTCTTGTTGTTGCTCTGTTTGCTCTACACAAGACCACTGGTTGAACTCTGCAATCAATGCACATCCATTCTTAGGTGTTTAAAATTAACAGAAAAGTGATATCTGTTAAACACAGGAGTGGGAATGAGAGATGGAGGAGATATATAGGACGGCACATGCTCACTCGGACTTACCTCCAATGGTGGAACTAGAAATGTGCCAGGGGATTTCAACTCAACCTTACCAAGGAGGCAGGTACCAATGCCAGCACACTTGGTAAAGTGATAAGTATAAATACACAACCGATCAAAAAGATAGGGTAAGTGTCGAAGAGATTTCACAAATAAGACCAGTGTAAGCAAACAATGAAGGATAAAATTAAAAGGGAGAGTATGATCCTGTCAGGGAAGCAGGACACACAGCAGACTCATAGAATGGCAAATGCCCTAAACAGCACTCCGGCCTCAGAATCAACCCTTGGGACATTTGGATCTGACTAAAAGGTCCATGAGAGTCTCACAGGCAAGGAAAGCCATGACATGGTGGCAAAAAACAATCTAAATGAAAGATCCTGGTGAACAAGACCCCAGCAGAAGGAACAGGCCATCAAGGAGGGAGGCACCTTTCTCTGAAGGGAGGAAGGAACCTCCACTGTGATATGGCCTTGACTAAACAAATTCAGAGTTTGTGAACTCAAGGGGCTTCCATAGCCTAGACAACTCATAGCAAGAGTCTCAGGTGATTGCTGACGTCATAAATAAGATTGCCAATTGTTAAATCAACAACGGGAGTCACTGAGTACATGCTCCCCATGTAGGATCTCTGTCCTTAATGTTTTTTACTATGAAACTTAAAAACAACACTACTAGTCGAACAATGCCCTATACCTTGTGCGGTTGTGTGAGTGCAGCCTGTTGAAATCCTTGCTTAGTGTATACTAAGTTGATCTTCTGTATATGAAGGTGATTGAAAATGAAACTCGATGAAGGGCAGGATGGGAGAGGGAGTGGGAAAGGGGAGGGCCACGGGAGGGAGGGAGGTTGTGGCGAGGAGCCACAACAATACAAAAGTTGCACTTTGTAAATTCGCATTTATTAAATAAAAAAAAAAAGAACTTACAGGGGGAAAGCCATTGTAATTCATAAACTGTACTTTGGAAATTTATATTTATTAAATAAAAGTTAAAAAAAATCTGCCCCAGGTATCTTTTATAGAACCATCAACCATTGGAAGTATGGGCCTCAGTCACAGGCTGCAATTTAACCCCACCAATGCTGTAACAGTTAAAGTATGAGGCTGAAGAACCTATAAATATTTTAAGAAACCTAGGCTCAGGGTTCAGTCTCAGGAAATGACTCCCACTGAGCTCACTGATGTTAATAAACTGCTCACAATCCTCCATTATATCGATGAAGGCAGTTTTTCCTCCTCAGGTTTTTTTTTTTTTTTTTAGAAAGCTTTTAATAAATATAAATTTCAAAGGTACAGCTTTTGGAATATAGCAGTTCTTCCCCCCTATACCCTCCATCCCACCCCCACTCCTGTCCCACTTCCTATTCCCTCTCCCATTCCATTCTTAAGATTCATTGTTAATTATTTTTATATACAAATAACTGTATACTAAGTAAAGATTTCAGCAGTTTACACCCACACAGATACACAAAATATAAAGTATTGTTTTAAGACTAGTTTTACCGTTAATTCTCATAGTACAACTGTTTATGTTCAGAAGTCCTACATGTGGATAAAGTGCACAGTAACTCCTGCTGTTGATTTAAAAATTGACACTTATTTATGATGTCAGTAATCACCCGAGGCTATTGTCATGAGCTGCCAAGACTATGGAAGCCTCTTGAGTCCAGGCCATAATCAAAGTGGAAGTCCTCTCCTCCCTTCAGAGAAAGGTACCTCCTTTGATGGCCCCGTTCTTTCCACTGGGATCTCACTCGCAGAGATCTTTCATTTAGTGGGTTTTTTTGTTTGTTTGTTTGTTTTTTTCCCCCCCAGAGTGTCTTGGCTTTCCATGCCTGGGCTCATCAGCCAGATCCAAATGCCTTAAGGGCTGATTCTGAAGCCAGAGTACTGTTTAGGTCATTTGTCATTCTATGAGTCTGCTGTGTGGCCTGCTTCCCATGTTGGACAATTTTCTCCTTTTTAATTATATTATTATTAGCAGACACTTGGTCTTATTTATGTGATCCCTTTGACACTTAATCCTATCTTTACCATCAGTTACACACTTAAAATGATCACTTTAACTAGTAAGATGGCATTGGTACCTTCCAACTTAATGGGATTTGGAGTCCCATGGCAGGTTTTTAGCTTTACCCTTAGGGGTAAGTCTGAGGGAACATGTGCCAAACTGTACATCTCCTCCCTCTCTTATTTTTAACAGGGATAAATTTTCAATTGGATTTAAACATCTAAGAATAATTCTGTTAAGAGTTCAACCAATGGTGTTAAGTAGAAAAAGAAAATACTAAAAATACTAAAATACTAAAAGAATAAAATGGTAAGCTGTTCCTCGACAGTCAGGACAAGGGCTGATCAAGTCATTGCTTCTCATAGTGTCCATTTCACTTCTACAGGTTTAATTTTAGGGGCTCAGTTAGTTATCACAGATCAGGGAGAACATATATTTGTCCCTTTTGGACTGGCCTATTTCACTCAACATGATGTTTTCCAGATTCCTACATTTGTTGCAAATAACTGGATTTCATTTGTTGTTTTACCACTGTGTAGTATTTCAGAGAGAGTACATATCCCATAATTTCTTTATCCAGTCTTCCATTGATGGGCATTTAGGTTAATTTCATATCTTAGCTCTTGTGAATTGAGCTGCAATAAATATGTAGATGCAGATAGCTCTTTATTTGCTGATTTAATTTACCTTGGGTAAATTCCTAGGAGTGGAATGGCTGGGTCGTACAGTAGGGATATACTCAGATTTCTGAGGTATCTCCAAACTGTCTTCCATAGTGGCTTTACCAGTTTGCATTCCCACCAACAGTGGATTAGTGTGCCTTTCCCCCACATCCTTGCCAGCATTTGTTGTTTGTAGATTTCTGTATAAAACCCATTTTAACTGGGGTGAAGTGAAACCTCATTGTGGTTTTGATTTGCATTTCCCTGATTGCTAGTGATCCTGAACCTTTTTTCATGTGTCTGTTGGCCATTTGGATTTCCTCTTTTGAAAAATGTCTGTTAAGGTCCTTGGCCCATCTCTTAAGTGGGTTGTTTATTGTTGTGGAGTTTCTTGATCTCTTTGTAGATTCTGGTTATTAATCCCTTATCAGTTGCATAGTTTGCAAATAATTTCTCCATTTTGTCAGTTGGCTCTTCACTTTCCTGTTTCTTTTGCCATACAGATACTTCTGTTTGATGTAATAGCAATTGTTAATTTTGGCTTTGACTGTTCATGCCTCTGGTGACTTTTCTAAGAAATCTTTACCTGTGCCAATATCTTGCAGGGTTGCTCCGATGTTCTCTAATAATTTGATGGTGTTAGGTCATAGATTTAGATCTTTAACCCATGTTGAGTGGATTTTTGTATAAAGCGTAAGGTAGGTATCTTGCTTCATACTTCTGCAGGTGGAAATCCAGTTTTCCCAGCACCATTTGTTGAATAGACTGTCCTTGTTCCAGGAATTGGTTTTAGCTCCTTGATCAAATACTAAGTTGGTTGTAGATATTTGATTTCTGTTGTTTCTATTCTGTTCCATTGGTCTATCCATCTGTTTTTGTATTATGATACCTCCACCTTTGTTTTGTACCTCAAAAGAGGAAATCCAAATGGCCAACAGAAAAAATGTTCAGGATCACTGTCAGGAAGATGCAAATCAAATCCACAATAAGGTTTCACCTCACCTCAGTTAGAATGGCTTTCATACAGAAATCAACAAACAACAAATGCTGGTGAGGATGTGGGGGGAAGATACCCTAATCCACTGTTGGTGGGGATGTAAACTGGTACAACTACTGAGGAAGACAGCATGGAGATATCTCAGAAAGCTGAATATAGATCTACCATATATCCCAGCCATCCCACTCCATTAAAGTTTACCCATGAGAAATGAAATCAGCATATGAAAGAGTTATCTGTACCCCCTTTTTATTGCAGCTCAATTCATAGTAGCTAAAGTATGGAATAAACCCAAATGTCTATCAACTAAAGACAGGATAAAGAAATTATGGGATATGTACACCATAGAATTACTACACAGTGGTAAAATGAAAACCTAACATTTGCAACTAAATGTATGAAACTAGAAAACATACTTAGTGAGAGAAGCCAGTCCCAAACACACACCATATATTCTCCCTGATCTAATGTAATAGAGCACATAAAAGGTAATCTAAAGAAGTGAAATTGACACTTGGAGATATGGTGACCTTGAATAGCACTCATCTCAACTGTTGAGGAACTTTTCTTTCCATACTACTTGTTGAATTCTTAGTATAGTTAATCATATGTGTATATATGTAATTATAAATAGATCTTAGTAAAAAATAAGAATGGGAATAGGAGAGAAAGGAGGAAGAGAAGTGAGAGTGTGGGTGGGATGGTGGTTACATTGGGAAGAATCACTATGTTCCTAGTGTATATATGAAATACATGAAGTTTGTATGCCTTAGGGCTGGCGCTGTGGCACAGTGGGTTAAACTCCTGGCCTGAAGCACCAGCATCCCATGTGGGTGCTGGTTCTAGTCCCAGCTCCTCCTCTTCCAATCCATCTCTGTGCTATGGCATGGGACAGCAGTAGAAGATGGCCCAAGTCCTTGGGCCCCTGCACCCTCTTGAGAGACCCAGAAGAATATCCTGGCTCCTGACTTTGGATCAGTGCAGCTCTGGCCATTGTGGCCATCTGGGGAGTGAACCAGTGGGTGGAAGACCTCTCTCTCTCTGTCTCTACCTCTCTCTGTAACTCAAATAAAATAAATCATAAAAAAGTTTTTAATGCCTTAAAAAGTTTCTGGGGAGGGGGGAGGACTTTGCACAGATGACTAATTCAACGACCTTGAGCTGGGAAGATTATCCTGGATTATATGTATGAGTTCAGTGTAACCACAAGGGTCCTCATAAGAGAAGGAAGCAGGAAAGACAGTCATCACCACACTGGTGATTTGGTGATAGAAAGCAGAGTGTAGGTGATGCACTCTGAAGATGGAAGAAGGGCCCAAGAGCCAATGAATGCAAGAGATGCTGCAAAAATCAAAGAAACAGATTTTTCCCTAAAGCCTCTGGAAAAGCAGTCCTCTAGACCCATTCTAGACTTCTGACCTCCAGTACTGCAGGAGTATAAATTTGTCTTGCTCTAACCTACTAAACTCATGATAATTC
Source organism: Oryctolagus cuniculus (assembly GCF_051225735.1). Classification (NCBI taxonomy): domain Eukaryota; kingdom Metazoa; phylum Chordata; class Mammalia; order Lagomorpha; family Leporidae; genus Oryctolagus; species Oryctolagus cuniculus. The sequence goes on along the minus strand of NC_142871.1, from coordinate 170,483,639 downwards.
CTTACAGTAGTAACAGGAAACTAATACAGACCATACAAGGGGCCAGTTAAGACTCTGCTTCAAAACACCAAAAACCTATGGCTGGGGCTGGCATTGTGGTGTAGTGGGTAAAGCTGCCATCCATGATATGAACATCCCACATGGGTGCTGGTTGGTGTCCCAGCTGCTCCACTTCCAATCCAGCTCCCTGCTAATGGCCTGCAAAGAGCAGTGGAAGATGGACCAAGTGTTTAGGCCCCTGGCACCACATGAGAAACTTGCAAAAAGCTCCTGGATTCTGGATTTGATATGGCCCAGCTCTGGTCATTGCAGACATCTGGGGAGTGAACCAAAGGATGGAAGGTCTCTGTCTCTCCCTCTCTGTAACTGATATTCAAATAAATAAATCTTACAAAAAAAAAAAAAAACAAAAACAAACAAACAAACAAAAAAAAACAGCACTCAGCAAAGAGGCAAATGACAGAATGGAGAAAATATCTGCAAACTATGCAAATGATAAAGGATTCATATCCACAATATATAAAGTGCTCAAGAAACTCAACAACAAAACAACCCAGTTAAGGAATGGGAAAAGGACTTAAACAGACATTTTTCAAAAGAGGAAATCCAAATGGCCAACAGACACATGAAAAAATGTTCAGGATCACTAACCATTAGGGAAATGTAAATCAAAACCACAATAAGATTTCACCTCACACCCATCAGAATGGCTTTCATACAGAAATCAATGAACAAATGCTGGCAAAAATGTGAAGAAAAAGGTACCCTAATCCACTGTTGGTTTGACTGTAAACTGGTATAGCCACTGTGGAAGACAGTATGCAGAAACTTCAAAAATCTGAATATAGACCTACCATACAACCCAGCCATCCCACTCTCTTGAGAATCTACCCAAAGGAAATGAAATCAGCATATGAAAGTTATCTGTACCTCCATGTTTATTGCAATTCAATTCACAATAGCTAAACATGGAATCAACCCAAATGCCCATCAACTGAAAACTGGATAAAGAAATAATGGGCTATGTACATCATGGAATACTATACAGCACTTTAGAAGAAAAAAAGAAAAGAAATCCTGTCATTTGCAACAAAATGGATGCAACTGGAAAATATACTTAGTGAAATAAGTCAGTCTCAAAAGGACAAATACCCTATGTTCTCCCTGACCCCAACAGAGAACCTAAAAGGCAATTGCTAGAAGTGAAATTGACATTTTGAGAATCAATGACTTGAATAGCCTTTGACCGTTTTTTTTTCCCCATACTATTTGTTGAACTCCTAAGAGAGTTAATCATGTGTATAAAGTCAATTGAAAATAGATCTCAAGGCCAGCACCGCGGCTCACTAGGCTAATCCTCCACCTTGCGGCGCCGGCACACTGGGTTCTAGTCCCGGTCGGGGTGCTGGATTCTGTCCCAGTTGCCCCTCTTCCAGGCCAGCTCTCTGCTGTGGCCAGGGAGTGCAGTGGAGGATGGCCCAAGTCCTTGGGCCCTGCACCCCATGGGAGACCAGGATAAGTACCTGGCTCCTGCCATCGGATCAGCGCGGTGCACCGGCCACAGCGCGCCGGCTGTGGCGGCCATTGGAGGGTGAACCAACGGCAAAAGGAAGACCTTTCTCTCTGTCTCTCTCTCTCACTGTCCACTCTGCCTGTCAAAAAAAAAAAAAAAATAGATCTCAGTAAAAAAGAGTGGGAAGAGGAGGAGGAAGACAGATGCGTGTGTGGGTGGGATGGCAGGTACAGTGGGAAAAATCACTATGTTCCTTAAAGTTGTATTTATGAAATGCATGAAGTTTGTGTGCCTTAAATAAAAAGTTTCTGAGGAAAAAAAAAGGGGGGGGGGAGCAGGGAGGAATACAATATGTTCTCCCCTATCTGTGGTAATAAGGCACCTAAAAGGTAACCTATAGAAATGAAACTGACACTTTGAGATGACTTTGAACAGTCCTTGTCCCAACTGTCGAGGAACAATTTTTCATACTATTTGTTGAACTCCTTATTTAGTATAATCTTATTTGTACAAAGTTAACTGAAGATCTTAGTACATTGGGTCATTAGATTGTGTTCCATGCATCTCCAACACTGTTTTTAAGGATTTTTTTTTTTTTTAACCATAAGATTTCCAAAGATTTGTCTTCTAGTTCAGATATTCTTTCTTCAGCTTTGCCACATCTGCTGTTAAGGCTTTCTATTGCATTTTTGTATTTGATCTACTGCATTCACTTCTTCTTCTTTTTTTTTTTTTTTTTTTTTTTTGACAGGCAGAGTGGACAGTGAGAGAAAGGTCTTCTTTTGCCATTGGTTCACCCTCCAATGGCTGCTGCGGCCGGCACACCACGCTGATCCGAAGGCAGGAGCCAGGTGCTTCTCCTGGTCTCCCATGGGGTGCAGGGCCCAAGCACTTGGGCCATCCTCCACTGCACTCCCGGGCCACAGCAGAGAGCTGGCCTGGAAGAGGGGCAACTGGGACAGAATCCGGCGCCCCGACCAGAACTAGAACCCGGTGTGCCGGTGCCGCAAGGCGGAGGATTAGCCTAGTGAGCCGCGGCGCTGGCCTGCATTCATCATTTCTAATATTTCAATTTCTCTTTAAATCTTAAATAATGGAAAAATTTTCATTCATATCATGTGTGGTTTTCTTCAGTTCATGTATTTGCCGCTGATTGCTTTTGATAGTCCTGTGATTAATTTTCTGAATTCTGTTTCTCAATCTCTTCAAATTCATTCTAACATTGAAAAGTTGTGCTCCTCTGTGGGGTTCATGATGTCTTCCTCATTCCTGTTTCTTGACTTTTTCCAGAAATATTCCTTACCACAGCACACATCAATGCTGGGAAGTCACATGACTTTGAATAAGGAAAAGAATCATGAAGGCTGCAGGACCGGGTGTAACCACACCACTCAACATGGGCAGAAGGGGAAATCACACTTGAAGCTGTGGTTTTCCCTTCCTCCTCTTAGCCGTACAACTATATATGTCTAATCTTAAAGCCACTTACAACCCTGGGACCAAGTCCATTGGCAAAACAAAGGGATCTAAACTGGGCAAACTTTATAGTGATGAATAAAAAAGTGACACCATTTTTTTTAACCACTTCCCTCACTCCACTCCAACAAATAATAAGGCAAGGAGGGAAAAAATGAGCCCAACGTGAATTCTACTAGGAGTCACATATTTAAACTTTTTTTTTAATTCTGAGGGTGTCAAGTACTCATATAAACAACAGATGGTTTGGCTGCTACTAAATTTTAGCAAAGCCCCAATATGGCCAATTCATGTTATTACCATTTCCTTTACTACTTACGTATGCAATGGGGATGCTTCAAAAAGATCCAATGTCCGTGGCAAGGCACAGACAACACTCTGCCTTAGCATCAGAAACGTCTGGTTTTTTAAAGGTGGTCCAATGGTTATCACTACATCAAGTCTAAGTATCATACAAATATCCACATTATCCTAATCCAGGTGCAGAAAAATACTACTTCTCTTAGTAAAGTGGAAACAAAAATGGTGTGTCAGAACAAATGTTTATTTAAGAATTAAGGGAAAATGAAAACATTAAAGCATAGGAATACATTGACTGAATACAAGTTGTTTGGTCTGAAACTTGAAAAAATTATCCTACTTACCTGAGGTAGATTTAGGTTGGCACTGCTTCAAGGGAACCTCCATCCATCCCAGAAGTTACCTTCTAATTTTGGTTGCAGGCTCCCAAGTGGTCCTCTCCAACCTCAGGTTATGCTATATGAATAATACCAATACCCTTTCCCTCCACAGTTAAAAGCCCTCAGATCTGTTTCATAGCCCCGAAGTTCTCTATTTAACAAAGGGTCCATCATTAATTTAAAGCCTAGAGACAATTACCAGTAAGATTAGTCAAAGAGAGGCAAATCATTGCCCTGCTAATGATACCAATTTAGTCCCCTTCTCCAGTTCTAATGACTACCAAGTAGCCATAAGGACTAATTTTCATCACTGCCATGCTATACACCCAATGCTATTTTACATATTACTACTGTAAAACATAAACTAGTCATAGGTATTTTCACCAAAGAGGAAAAAAAAAATCTTGGGTGTTTTATCACACTGGGTAATTTTTCATGATACAAGAGCTATTTATAAAACGTACTGAAACACATTAGATCAAACAAACTTCCAGGATATTTTCTGAAAGAAGAAATATCTTTGAATCCATTTCCTCATTATCATTAAGAGCTACATCCTCTGGCCCTAATATCATAATCATCAACCAATCATTTGGAGCAAAACTCACGGCTACACTAGGCAGCAGCTGGTTACCTCCACACATTCAAGTGCCAATACCCTCTGGAGTTCAGGGATCTGCTATTATACTACACCAAACCAATGTTAGTGATAGCCATGTTTATTCACCAAGCTACAGAGTCCCAAGTACTGCAGGAATCTGAAATATTTATATAAATGGCTTAATCATAAGGAAGAAAACAACTCATATGCAACCATTCACAGACCCTGGATTACAAGATTTCTAGAGAATACTAAAAATAATCACAGTATCCTGTTAAACAGGAGACAAGTGATATATTATCCTTAAAAGTGTGATGAATCTGCCAACTACTTTTCCCTTCCACCATTTAAAATTCTCCATCCAAGCCAAAAATATACCTTAGATTGTGGTGACTGCAACTCTCCCTGGGATTAAAGGATAATTTCTCTTTTCTTGGCAGTTCTGAAATAAATGAAAGATATTATCAAGAGGCTTAAACTGCTGTTTACAGCAGAAGTATAGAGTGAAGGGAAACTAGCTAAGGAGACAAGCACTCCAAATGAAGCCCTGCTCTTCTGTAAACACTTCACTCTGTTTCACACTCTGCCCACTCAGGCATCGGCTACTTTTTGTTCTCATCTAGCCAGTCTGCCAGGGACTAACTCAGAGGTATCTCTCACTGAAAGAGATAAAATGATGCCAAAGAACAGACACTAACATCACAGTTATGATGCTGGAATTTACGTACTGAATTGAAAGAAAACGAATCTCTCAAGTAGAAATTTCAAATACCAATGATAACCAAAAATTGTAAGTAAAGTTTTGAAAATATGACTCAACTATTATTATCCTGCTTCTTTGTGAGACTAGTCCTGCAAATGGGAAACTACTGGAAGAGTTAAATCCTTTTGAGCTTTAGTTCTTTTAATTACCATCACCAAGAGGTTCCCACACTACTTAACACATTCTAGCCAAGAATGAAAATCCAGAGTCAAATCAAGACATTCTTTTTCCTAACAGTGACACATGTCACCCCTTCTATTTCAAGATTACACTCTTCCTTTAGTGGATTTCTAAATTTTAAACAGTGAAAGTAAAGCCATCATTAAGTGATTCAGATATAAGTATCTTTACCTGAGTTACCCATAAGGTCCCCACGGACCGGCCCAGCTCCTCCTAGAACAAACTTCTGGATGTCTACAATCTACTCCCAAGCTGACTCCACTGAAAGTCAAATCTCTTGTAATTATCAACTAACTATGAGACAATCCTTCTCATATGTATCATATGTACAGTCTGATGTTTTATGGGAGCAAGCTTCTCTGAAGAATGGGTTCTTTGGGACCCAGTAAGATAAGAGCTTATAGCAAAGCATTTTTCAGACTTAAAGTATTTACAGGGCTTTTTTTTCCACTTAGTTCCCTGATGTACCACAAGAACTGATCATTCCAAGCTATCTCATCCAGATAGTCATAAGGTCTTTCCTCAGATTAGGATTTTTGTGGGATATAAACCCAGGTAAGGCTCTCCAAATAGTCTTGTGCCACACTCAGGACAAATACACAATTCTTCACCAGTATGGCTTCTCCGATGGGCAAGACATTAAGAGTTCTGTTAGAAAGTGTCTTCATACTTGCTGAGGGTGTCCCAGGGTGGGTTTTCTGGTGTCCAATGAGATGTGCCTATACAATGAATCACTGAAGGCATTTAAAAAGTTGTTTTCCAGCATGAATTTCCTTGCAACAAGGAAGGCTACGCAGTTAGAAAGGTCTCACACACACTTGTAAGAATCCGCTTGTGAGTGATCAAATTTGAGCTCAGACTAGAGATTTCCTAAACACAGGGCATATGTAGAGTTCTTCACTGTAAGTAACTAGTTGATATGGTGGTGTCAGAGTTGCTCTGTGGGCAAAGCATTTCTCCCACTCCCTGCAACCACAGGCTTTATGATCCCCACTAAAGTTTGAGCACCAAGGAAAATGTAAGATTTGCCTAGGTTCTTAATTTTAAGTAGTTCTCTGGCAGGTAAATACATTTTTATATTATAATTTCTTGTTGGTCAAGACATTTGTGAGGCTTCTGATGCATGAGCAGGGCTGAGCTCGAGACCCTTCTCACCCACACTGCAGATATATGGTTTATCACCAATGTGCACTGTCTGATGCTGAAGAGCTGAACTCTGGTGGAAGCTTTTATCACACACGCTGTATTTATAATGAAGCTCCTCTGTTTGAGTTCTCATTTTCTGCTGGGCAACAAAATCCATACCTAAAAGGAAGCCACTCTCACACGCAGACCACTGATGTGGTTTCTCTTCCATGTGAATTCTCTGATGCACAATAAGGTCTGGGCTACAGTTCAAACTTTTCTCATATTCAAGGCATTTAAAAGTGTGCGTGTGAGTTGCCTGGTGCCTAATTAGGTTGGCACTCCGAGTAAAACTCCTCATACATTCCAAGCATTTGTAGGGCTTCTCACCTGTATGGACTCTCTGGTGCACAATAAGGTCTGATTTCTGACCAAAGCATTTCTCACAGGCACCACACTTATAGGGTTTCTCCCCAGTATGAACTCTTTTATGTACAATGAAGGCTGAACGGTGTCGGTAACTCTTCTCACACTTATTACATTTGTAGGGCCTTTCACCAGTATGTGTTCTCTGGTGGCTAATAAGATCTGATTTCCCACTAAAAGCTTTTTCACACTCCAGACACTTAAATGGTTTTTCACCTGTGTGAGTTCTTCGATGCCTTATCAGGTTTGTACTGCGACTGAAACATTTATCACACTCACTACATAGATACGGTTTCTCGCCTGTATGGCTTCGCTGGTGGACAAGCAGATCAGAGCTCTGACCAAAGTTCTTGCCACAAATGTCACAAGTATAAAATTTTTTACCTGCATGTGTTCTCTGGTGTCCTGAAAGGGCTAAGTGGTGCCAAAAGCTCTTCTCACATTTACTACATTTGTAAGGTTTCTCATAATTGTGGATCCTCTGGTGTGAAATAAGCTCTGTACTTTGGAGGAAGGTTTTCTCACACATATCACATCGATAAGGTTTCTCCCCAGTATGGGTTCTCTCACACATAATAAAAGCTAAGTTTTTAGAGAAGTTTTGCTGGCATTCAAGGCACTGGGATATTTGATCATCTACTTGAGAAATCTCATGCACATGAATAAAAATCTTTTTACCCTTCTGAGGGCCCACATGATATATTTTTGTTTTCTGAGTTCTTGGATTACATCTTTCTTCTGAAGTATACATTTTCTATGGTTCTCTCCTAGGGAGTTTTCCACTGGTCTTCTTGGCCCATCATCACCTTCACAGTCATCTTCTTGAGAAGTAGATGATATGTGTCTTTCAGGCCTTTCCGTCATGGCAGTTCCCCTCTACAAGTCTCCAGCATCATATACACTAATTCCTTACTTGGTAGTTCCAGCCCTGTGAGACAAAGTAGAAATATTATTTATACTCTTATAACTAACAGAAAAATTAGAATCACTATAGAAAAGACAGAAATTCTCTACCAGTATTCATGAGATTCCTAGAGTTTGCAAGGACTGAAATCAATTATTTAGTTTTCCTCATTGCTAATACAAAACCAATCAGTAACATGTATGGGAAACTCCCAGTAAGAACCCTTTTTTTATGAACCCAGGTTATTTCAAAACTCTCTTCCCTTGCTTCAGCTGAAAAATCAAGATAGGCCAAATGATCAATATCTCTGCTTATAAAGAAAGCCAAATCAAAAAACACTGTGGATAAGTATATCTCTGCAGTCCTTCCTGTAGAAAAGTCTAGAAGGAAATAGTTAATGACCACCAGAATCTCAGAGCCCAGAGAAGGGAGCTCTGTCATCCTAGCTGTGGGATATCAAGGAAGTTTCTTAACCACTCTGTGCCTAGTTTCCTCATTTGCAAAATAGATTAATAACAGAAACTACCTCACGAGTTGAATAACAGGCCAATCATTACATATCTCATGGAAGCACTTGTTGTTAGCTCTTATGATAATGACGAGGATGGTGAGGATGATAAATGGACATGAGTCTGCTTTGATTGATCAAACAAGCACAAATCTTTCTCAAAAACAAAAATCCTTTGGCCGGCGCTGTGGGCAGCAGGTTAACGCCCTGGCCTGAAGCGCCAGCATCCTATATGGGCGCTGGTTCGAGACCCGGCTGCTCCACTTCTGATCCAGCTCTCTGCTATGGCCTGGGAAAGCAGTAGAAGATGGCCAAAGTCCTTGGGCCCCTACACCCATGTGGGAGACCCAAAAGAAGCCCCTGGGTCCTGGCTTCAGATCGGCGCAGCTCCAGCCATTGCGGCCAATTGGAGAGTGAACCATCGGATGGAAGACCTCTCTCTCTGCCTCTCCTGTTGCTGTGTAACTCTTTCAAATAAATAAATAAATCTTTAAAACAAATCCTTATTATAGAAAGAAACCTAGGTTTCAAAAATAGCTTTTATACCAAGTGTTTCTTTATACAGTGAAAGGTTGTGGAAAAGATTTTCCCCCATTTTGAGGTGTAACATTATAAAGAAATAAATCCTTGGGGCATGCACTATGGTGCAGCCAGTTAAACCACTGCTTGCAACACCCAGAATTCCAGACTTGAGACCTACAGTTCCGTTTCCAATCCAGCTCCCTGCTAATGCGCCTGGGAAAGCTGATGAAGATGGCCCAAGTGATTGGGCCCTTGCCACCCATGTATGAGACTCAGATGGAGTTCTGGGCTGCTAGCTTTAGCCTGGCCCAGCCATTTGGGGGAGTGAACCAGTAGATGGGAACATCTCTTCGTCTCTGTGTCACTCTTCCAAATAAATAAAATAAATCTTTAAAAATGAAAAGAAGGGCCGGTGCTGTGGCACAGCACAGCACAGCAGGTTAAATCCCCAGCCTGCCAGCGCCAGTATCCCATATGGGTACCAGTTCCAGTCCTGGCTGCTCCACTTCCAATCAAATTCTCTGCTATGGCCTGGGAAATCAGTAGAAGATGGCCCAATTCCTTGGGCCCCTGCATCCATGTGGGGGACCCAGAGGAAGCTCCTGGCTCCTGGCTTCAGATCAGCTCAGCTCTGCCCATTGTGGTCATTTGCGGAGTGAACCAGCTTAATGGAAGACCTCTCTCTCTCTCTCTCTAGCTCTACTTCTCTCTATAATTGTCTTTCAAATAAATAAGTCTTTAAAAAAAAAAAAAAAGAAAAGAAAAAAGAGGTAAAAAGAAATATGTCCTCAGATACAAAAAGAACACAACATGGGGTGGGTGCTGTGACAGAGTGGGTAAATCCACTATCTGTAGTGCTAGCATCCCATATGGGCACTGGTTCAAGTGCTACATGCTCCACTTCCAATCCAGCTCTCTGCTAATGTGCCTGGGAAAGCAGCAAAAGATGGCCCAAGTCCAGGGGCCCCTGTATACACACAGGAAACCCGGAAGAAGCTCCTGGCTTCAAACCAGCCCAGCTCTGGCAGTTGCAGCCATTTGAGGAGCGAACCAGCAGATGGAAGATCTCTCTCTGTGTCTTTCCCTGTCTGTAACTCTGCCTTTCAAATAAATAAATAATCTTAAAAATTACTGAAAGGGCACTCTGCTCAGGTTGAAAATGCTTTGTCTCTTCCTGGGTGATACAGACAGCTTTAAGTGACTAGGAAATTTAAAAAGAGAAACAGAAACAGAAAAATCAATCTACTTGAAGCCACAAAATGAGTTAAAGACAGCATGGTAAACAGGATATGTGAAAATGTAAAGTAATGCTAATGAACAGTTAATTCAAGAGAAAAGTTCAGAGTGAGTAATGTCACTGCATTACTCAGTGCCATTAAGAAAAAAACATGAGAAACAAAAGGGAGCAAAAGCCATTTCCCATATCCTTTAAACTCATTCGAATCTCCAGTCATCTCCTAACTCATTCGGCACCCCATCCTTCACCTGAGGAGTATAAGCTTCATCTGAGGAGTATAAGCTTATGCTTTTACTTCCAATTTTACTAAGAAAATGAAAACAAAAGCAAAACAACACATGAAAACAAAACTCGAAAACTACCTGCCACATACTATCACCACCAGACTGACCAACTTCAGTTCCCATGGACACCTGCCTAGCTCACATGAAGGAGAGTTCTCATTCTGGGTGCTAATACAGCCTTTTTTTTTCCCCACAAGGTATCACTCCAACAATTCTACCCCCCACTCCCACATTACCAAGCTATTGCTTCCAGTTGGATCATTTTAAAGCCAACTATTACACAGAAAACTTCTCTCAGCCGCCTCACCCCCAAGCTATTGACTCACTTCTCTGGGCCTCTTTACAGTAAAACTCCCCAACACAAATCAATCTGTTTACTGTCTCTAATTTTTGTCTTCCAAGGTTTCTGGAACAAATCAGCCTCACCACTCCACAATACTGTACCTGTTAAAAACCTACATACTCCAGGGCCAACACTGTGGTGTAGCAGGTAAAGCCACCACCTGCAGTGCCAGCATCCCATGGGGTGCCAGTTCGAGTCCCGGCTGCTCCACTTCTAATCCAGCTCACTGCTATGGCCCAGGAAAGCAGCAGAAGATGGCCCAAGTCCTCAGGCCCCTACACCCACGTGGGAAGACTGGGAAGACCTGGAAGAAGCTCCTGGCAGCTCCTGGCTCCAGATGGGCGCAGCTCCAGCCATTGCGGCCAGTTGGAGAGTGAACCAGAGGATGGAAGATCTCTCTCTCTCTCTCTACCTCTCCTTCTCTCTCTGTGTAACTCTTTCAAATAAATAAATCATAAAAAAAAAAAAAAAAACACTACATGCCCCAAAGAAATCTGACCCTTAATTAACACTCTGTCTCATTTCCTTGCTCCCACCCAGTCTCCCCACGTCTTTGTTATTGTTCACATAAGTCATTTGCACTCACATTTCGGGATCTTCACACTGCCCTGTTGCATTCAAGTGTGGCCTCTTTTATGAGTACAGGGCTGGAAAGGCTAAAGGACTCTGTCTCTGAGTATCTTCCAGGCTCCTTCACTCGTTTTGTTCATGTATTTCCTTGACAGTCAGTCTCAGTGAGGCCATAGCCACCCACAGTATTGTAAATCAGTGACTCCTCACCCCAAGTGACCCAACTCTCCTCTCCTTTGCTTGTTCTGTTTTCCCTGCGCAATTAAGCCCTGCACAGACAGGGTTTTGGGTTGGTACTTTTCCCTAGACGCCAGAACAGTGCTTGGCACATAGTGGCGCAAACCTAGAACTAAAGTTCTTATTTGGCATCTGTGGACTTCTAAATAGCCTGCAAAGCCTCTGGAATTGACTACATAACATGTTCAGTGTATGTACATCTTTCTGGGAGACTGTCTGCTGTCTAATTTGAACTGGTACCTACACATCCATTTGTACATAAATAGTAAAGTTCATTAAATATAGCACACTAGTAAGTGCAATGAACGAGAACACAAATGAACACCTGCACTCATGAGACAACAGTGAGGAAACAGGATCCAGAGCACCAATATAATGGTTATCTCTGGCTAATAAAATGACAGATGGCTTTCTATTCCATCAATTTACTAACCACAGTTTTCTGATTTTTATTCAGCAATTACTGTATAAGGCATAGATTGCTCTTGTAAGAAAAAGTTATATATAAAAAGTTATGTATAAAAAGGTTTCAAGTATCAACTCAGAAAAGCTCTAAAATTTATCTTTAGGAAATAGGAGGAAGAACTGAATACTACAGTTTCTTCAGTCAAGACATACTCAACATAATAAATGCAGTGTTATGACACACAGGGCCAGAATGGGAGAAAGAAGTGCTTACAAAGCTAACAAGAATCGGAAATTCAAAGTCTTTGAGAAAAGGAAGTGGGTAAGTTTAACAGATACATTGTAATGCAAATACAGCAACTTTAAACCCGAGATTTAAAATATTCTGCCATTATCTACATAGATCTACTAAACTATACCAGAAATTATATTTATGGTCCAAATTATATCTTTAAGGTAACTCTTAAAGTAACATAGAAGAACTCCCTCTATGAAACTCTTTCTCTCTGCTTATTTGATAATGATATCCTAGGAAATGAGTACACACACCTGCCATCAAATGAACCCTTGTTTGAAAACACACTATCTCAAAAGTTAGCATGTTTCTCTGCCCATGATATGGGAGCAACAAATCACATCCAGAACCCAGCTATTTCTAACTTCTACTGCTACCACCCTGGTCAAAACAACTCCCTTTGCTCAGCTGGATTGTTTTAGTAACCCTCTAACTGGTTCTCAGCTGCTCTGGACTAAACTGTTTCCCTTCAAAATTCATATACTCAAGATCTAACCCCTACTCAAAATGTGACTATATTGAGAAACAGGATCATTAAAGACATAATGAAATTGAGAGGCCAGGGTGGTGGCCCAACAGGTTAAGCCACAGTTTGCTAATCCAGCATCCCGTATTAGACAGCCAGCTTGAGTCCCATTTGCTCCACTTCCTATCCAGCTCCCTAACGCACCTGGAAAGGCAGAACATGGTCCAAGAACTTGAGCCCGGCTTCCCATGTGGAAGACCTGGATGGAATTCCTGGCTCCTGGCTTTGGCCTGGCCCAGCCCTGACTGTTGTGGCCATTTGGGGGAGTGAATCAGTAAATGGAAGCTTGCTCTCACTCTGTCTTTCCCTCTGTCACTCTTTCAAATAAATAAAATAAATCTTGAAAAAGAAAATGAGGCCATTAGCATGTGCCCTTGGTTTGCTGGTATCCCTCTCAAGAAGAGATTAGAGGGGCTGGCACTGTAGCGTAGGTTAAGCCTCTGCCTGCAGTAGTGGGCACTGGTTCGAGTCCCGGCTGCTCCACTTCCGATCCAGCTCCCTGCTAACGCATCTGGGAAAGCAGAGGAAAATGGCCCAATTTCTTATGCCTCTGCACCCATGTGGGAGACCCATAAGAGGCTCCTGACTTCAGCCTGGCCCAGCCCCATCCGTTGCAGCCATCTGGGGAGTGAACCAGCAGATAGAAGAGATTCTCTCCCTTTCTCCCTCTCTCCCTGCCTCCCTCCCTCTCTCTCTCTCCCCACACACACACACACACACACACACACCTATCTCTGCCTTTTAAATAAATAAATCTTTAGAGAGAGAGAGAGAGAGAGAGAAGAGATTAGGACATACACACAGATGGACACAGAGAGATCAAAGACCACACAGGACACAAGTAAGAAGTCAGCTGTCTGGAAGCCAAGGAATGAGGCTTCAGAAGAAACTTTTTTAAATTTAATTTTAATGTATTTGAAAGGCAGAGGTAGAAAGAGAGAGAGAGAGAGAGGTAGCGGGGAGAGAGGTAGAGAGAGAGAGAGAATCTTCCACCCACTGGTTCACTCCCCAAATGGCTGCAATGGCCAGGGCTGAGCCAGGCTGAAGCCAGGAGCCGGGAGCTTCTTCCAGGTCTCTCACATGGGCACAGGGGCCCAAGCACCTGGGCCATCCTCCACTGCTGTCCCAGGAGTATTAACAGGAAGCTGGATTGGAAGTGGAGCAGCTGGCACTCAAACGGGTGTCCATATGGAATATTGGCACACCAGGCAGTGGCTTAACCATCTAAGCCACAGCAATGGCCCCGAAACCTTGTCTTAAACTGATACCCTTCAGAACTGGGAAGAAATGAACTTTTGTTTAAGCTGCCCAGTCTGAGATTTTATCAGGGCAGCCAGAATAGACTAAGACCCTTCTACCATTGTCCTCTTTATGCCCTACTTCGCACCCCTTCAGTCAGTGTGATCCAGTTTAAATGAAAGCCAGATCACATCCTTGTATTCTCTCCAATGGTCTTTTCTCTGCCCTCACAAGATGCCACATCTGTGCTGCCTCTTTAATCTATTTCAGGATTCTTCCCTGCACATTCCAAGCCAGCCCCTGGCTGTTCCTCAACCAACAGAAACACCCTCTCAGGGTCTCTGCTCATGCATTCTTTTGCCTACAGCCCTCTTCCTCCAGGTTTGGGCGTGGGTCTCTCTTAACTCCTTGAATAACAATTTTTTCTCATATTGCTCTCAGAAACCTTTCCTGACCACCCTACAGCCTGCAGACTGTTCCAGATCCCAGTATTCCCTCTCCCCCTTTTCTATTTTATTTTTCTCCATGGACTCGTCACTTTCTAACATAAAACATATCACTTACCATTATCTGCTGCTAAAACAGGGCAAGGATGTTTGGTGCTCTTTCCCTAGTAGAAAGAACAGTACCAGACACTGGGCCGGGGCTGTGGCGCAACGGGTGAAGGTCCTGGCCTGAGGTGCCCACATCCCATGTGGGCGCTGGTTCTAATCCCAGCTGCTCCTCTTCTGATCCAGCTCTCTGCTATGGCCTGGGAAAGCAGTGGAGGATGGCCCAGGTCCCTGGGCTCCTACACCCAAATGGGAGACCTGGAGGAGGCTCCTGGCTCCTGGCTTTGGATAGGCACAGCTCCGGCCATTGTGGCCATCTGCGAAGTAGACCAGCGGAGGGAGGACCTCTCTGTCTCTCTCTCTCTCTCTCTCTACCTCCCTCTGTAACTCTTTCAAATAAATAAAATAAATCTTAAAAAAAAAAAAAAAAAAAGTACCAGACACACAGTTAGTGCTTAAATAACACCTGCTGAGTATATGAATGGATTTTCACAGAAGGTCTACTTCTCTCCTTATCTGTTGAAGAAAAAGGACTCAGTGCAATGGGAAGGCAGCTATTCTGAAGAAACACAGCTCACCTGGAATCTACAAAGAAAAGCAGCATTCACTTCCTGGTCCTGAGATTTTAATATCTCAAGGAAGACAGCATCCTGTGAAACAGAAGGACAAGAAAAGGAGAAAAAGTCATGAGTAACAGACTTAGTATTAGCTTATTTATACTCCAAGGACACAACTGCCTAAACTGCCATTTCCTTACAAAGATTAGATGTGTTGGGGCTGGTGCTGTGGCGTAGCGGGTAAAGCCGCCGCCTGCAGTGCCGGCATCCCATATGAGCGCCAGTTCAAATCCTGGCTGCTCCACTTCCGATCCAGCTCTCTGCTGTGCCCTGGGAAAGCAGTAGAAGATGGCCCAAGTTCTTGGGCCCCTGCACCTGAGTGGGAGACCTGGAAGAAGCCCCTGGCTCCTGGCATTGGATCGGCACAGCTCCAGCTGTTACAGCCAATTGGGGAGTGAACCAGTGGATGGAAGAACTCACTCTCTCTGCCTCTCCTCCTCTCTGTAACTCTTTCAAATAAATAAATAAATCTTTAAAAAAAAAAATAGTGCATAACCCATCAGCACAATCCACAGCTCCTTTTATGACTACAGCAACATGGAAGGAGAGGCCCCTAACACTAACTCCCAGCTGCCAATGAGAGCACTACGGCACTGCCTTCACATGGGGCTTCAGTTTGCCCATAAATCACAATGAAGACAACAAAGGATACTTGAGAATAGGAAGAAACCACCTCCTTCCTTCACTGGAAACCATGTAGCCGCCACTATTTTGGTTACTCAAATTCCTAATAGCCTAATTTGATTCATATTTCAGCCAAAGGCAACCCAGTTGACCAGCTGCACAAAAAGATATGTGACAGCCCAGACCTAACTACTAGTTCTTCCCTCAGAAGCTTCTACCTGTCTTGTTTTCAGGCTACTGAGACTTTCAGTTCTTTCCACAACCTTCCTGTTAAGAACTGGACAAAAATGGAATCACCAGGATACAGACAGAACATGAGTACACTTTGTAGAGGCTCTTTGTGACCCTTAGTATACAACTGCGAGCATTGACACACTTCCTGGCTCTAGCTCTGGGTAAGATGCAATAAACATATGCCATGTTGGCTCCTCCACCAGAGGCACCTATGAGATCTGAAAGAACTTGTGGCCCAGCTATCTGAGGACAAGGACACAGATCAGCAACACCCATAATTTAAATGCCACCCAAAGAGCAACCAGTTTACTCTTTTTGGGTCCCCTTCAGCAACTCCAGGCCTGAATTAACACAGCCCAAAATACAAAAGTTAGGGAAATAGAACCTAGTTGTCAACTGAGACTTTTCAGAAAACCTATGAGTTTCCACATCAGTTATTTAAAATTTACTTTCTGTGGAAATCAATGACAGAAAACTGACTTATAAGCCGGCGCTGCGGCTCACAAGGCTTATCCTCTGCCTGCAGCACCGGCACCCCGGGTTCTAGTACCGGTTGCAGTGCTGGATTCTGTCCCGGTTGCCCCTCTTCCAGGCCAGCTCTCTGCTGTATCCCGGGAAGGCAGTGGAGGATGGCCCAAGTGCTTGGGCCCTGCACCCACATGGGAGACCAGGAGGAGGCACCTGGCTCCTGGCTTCGGATCGGCGCAGCGTGCCAGCCACAGCAGCCATTTGGGGGGTGAACCATAGGAAGGAAGACCTTTCTGTCTCTCTCTCTCTCACTGTCTAACTCTGCCTGTCAAAAAATAAGTAAATAAAACTGCCTTATAAATATGGAAAAGAAAGAACAAAGTATCTCTAGAGGAAATATAAAAGACACAGTACAAAAACAAAGTCAGAGGGGATATGGGAGCTGCAGAAAGCCAAATCTTTCAACAGATACTTTGAAAGCAATAAGAATAAGAACAGATGTACCACACAAGATCCACACCATCACCAAACCCTAGCTACATGGCTCTCACATTGAATGTTGAAACTGAACAGCAATCATATCAGGAAATATGAATGAGTTTAACTAAATACAAGACACTCAAAGCAAGGGGTTTAGAAATGGATGGGTCAGAGGCTGGCACTGTGGCACAGTGGGCTAGGCTTCTGCCTGCAGCGCTGGCATCCCATGTGGCCACTAGTTCATGTCCCAGCTGCTCCTCTTCCAATCCAACTCTCTGCTATGGCCTGGGAAAGCAGTGGAAGACGGCCCAAGTATTTGGGCCCCTGCCCCCATGTGGGAGGCTCAGAGGAAGCTCCTGGCTCCCAGGTTTGGATAGGTCCAGCTCCAGCCATTGCAGCCATTAGGGGAGTGAACCATCAGATGGTGGACCTATCTCTATCTCTCTTCCTCTGTCTATGATAGCTCCTCCTCTCAAATGAATAAATAAAATCTTTTTTGGAAAAAAAGAAATGGATGGGTAAAGGAAAGCAGGCAAACAATGAAAGTATAGCACAACTATCAAGATACTAAAATTCAAGCCAAAAAGCATTACCTCTGATAGAGAACATTTTCTAAATTATAATAGAATTACCAAGTTACATAGCAGCCCCACTTACAAAGTGAAAGCTATAACAGATACAGACTAGAAATAGGAAAACATCACATAGCACTCAGTAAACACAAAGTAGACCACAAATAATAAGGCAGAAGTCCAAAATAACCTAATTAATAAGTAGCACTTATGGATATAAATTGAAGCTTACACCCGGACGATAAGGAACACACACAAATCATTAAAAAAAAAAAAAAAAAAAAAAAAAAAAAAAAAACCTGTCACACATTAAGTCATAAAGAAAGTACCAGTTAAGTCCCATAAAGTAACACATTACAAGAAATAGTCTGTAGTAAAACAAGAACTTTATTAAAATATGAAATGGGAAAAGATCCTCTCACAGGTCGAAAAAAAAACTATTAACTCTTTAGTGAAAGAAGAAATGAAAAATTTAAAACATATATACTGATCATTTAAAATACACGTTAGAATCTATGGAATAAAACTGAAGTAGTGATCAAGAGTATTCATAAACTTTATCATGTTTTGATTAATAAAAATAGAAGAATTAAAATGAACAAGCTAAATGTTTAGATCAACAGAAATAAAAAGGCTATAAAGAAAAAGGAGAAATCAATGAACTAGACAACAGAAAAATAATAAACTGAATTAGAAATCAAAATTCTATTTATCTTGAAAAACTCAAACAGAAAATCACTAGCTAATTTAATAAAAACAAAATAACAAAGGACAAGTAAGAATACCACTGAACCAGAAGCACAAGATCACTATGCAGATCTCTACACTAACAAATGTGATCACCTATAAAATAGATGGCTCCCTTAAGAAACATAAATTATCAAACTTGACCCACTACAGCAAAAATTTTTAAAACATGGATTTGCATGGAAAAGGTCATCAAGGAACTAACCTCAAAAAAGTTCTAGGCCCAGACTGTTTCTCAAGGGAGTTCTAATATACCTGCAAAAATCAAATAAAATCAAAGCTTCATAAATGTTTTCCAGAACACTTTAGAAAAATTTCCTAATTCTTTTTGTGAAACAGGGATAACATCGATAACCTGATGAAAGAGCTTAAAAATTTTACAGCCTAGTATCACTAATCAATGTGAGGAGAATTAACAAAACTCCATATCACATTAACATAGTAACATATCCCTATTAAGTGGGATTTGGTCAAGAAATGTGGCATTAGAAAGCCCTTCAATATTAGGAAATCCATTAGTATAATTCTGAATTTTAACAGATCTATGAAGGAAAAAATTATCTGCATGGATACTGTAAAGAATTCACAACAGAAATTAATACCCTTTCCTGTTGAAAACATTCAAGAAAGTACAAACTAATGGCTACCTACTTCCTCCTGCCATGATAAAAAACAGAATCCTTAGTACCAAAGCCAGCACCCTGAGAAAAAAAAATAAGAGTCATTTCTGGGGCCAGCGCTGTGGCTTAGCAGGTAAAGCTGCTACCTGCAGTGCCAGTATCCCATATGGGCTCCAGTTAGAGTCCTAGCTGCTCCACTTCGATCCAGCTCTCTGCTATGGCCTGGAAAAGCAATGGAAGATGGCCCAACTCCTTAGGCCTCAGCACCCGCAAGGGAGACCCAGAAGAAGCTCTGGGCTCCTGGCTTCAGATTGGCGAAGAATCAGCCAGTACAGCCATTTGGAGAGTGAACCAGTAGATAGATGGAAGACCTCTCTCTCTGCCTCTGCCTCTCTGTAACTCTGCCTTTCAAATAAATAAATAAATAATAATAAAAAAAGAGGGGCCGGTGCTGTGCCTTAGCGGGTAAAGCCACTGCCTGCAGTGCTGGCATCCCATTTGGGTGCTGATTCAAGTTCCGGCTGCTCCACTTCCAATCCAGCTCTCTGCTATGGCCTGGGAAAGCAGTAGAAGATGGCCCAAATCCTTGGGCCCCTCACCCTCTTGGGAGACGCGGGAGAAGCTCCTGGCTCCTGGCTTCAGATCAGTACAGCTCTGGCTGTTGCGGACAATTGGGGAGCGAATCAGCGGATGGAAGACCTCTCTCTCTCTGCCTCTCCCTCTCTCTCTGTGTAACTCTGCACTACACCTATGTGGGAGACCCCAAAGAAGCCCCTGACTCCTGGCTTCAGATCAGCACAGCTCCACTGCGGCCAATTGGGGAATGAGCCAGTGGATGGAAGACCTCTCTCTCTCTCTCCCTGCCTCTCCTTCTCTCTGACTTTCAAGTAAATAAATAAATCTTTAGCCGGCGCCGCGGCTCACTAGGCTAATCCTCCGCCTAGCGGCGCCGGCACACCAGGTTCTAGTCCCGGTTGGGGCGCCGGATTCTGTCCCGGTTGCCCCTCTTCTAGGCCAGCTCTCTGCTGTGGCCAGGGAGTGCAGTGGAGGATGGCCCAGGTGCTTGGGCCCTGCACCCCATGGGAGACCAGGAAAAGCACCTGGCTCCTGGCTCCTGCCATCGGATCAGCGCGGTGTGCCGGCCGCAGCGCGCCGGCCGCGGCGGCCATTGGAGGGTGAACCAACGGCAAAGGAAGACCTTTCTCTCTGTCTCTCTCTCTCACTGTCCACTCTGCCTGTCAAAAAAATAAAAAATAAAAAAATTAAAATAAATAAATAAATCTTTTAAAAAAATATGACATGTCTACACAAAAAATCTCAAAGAATCAACAACAAAAAAACTCTAGAAACAATTATAATAAAGTAGCAAGATACTAGCTTAATATACAAAATCAATCACTTTCTTCTATACCAACAATGAACAAGTAAAATTTCAAATTTAAAACACAATGCCAGGCCAGGTTTAAGTCTAAGAGTGTATATGTCAGTGGAGACTCCCTGGTCCTTTATCAAGAGAACCTGGGTCTGAGTTTCATCTCCAGCTCCTGATTCCAGTTTTCTGCTAATGCAGTCCTGCGAGGCAGCGGTGACACCCCAAGTAATTAGGTTCCTATTACCCATGTGGGAGACATGGATAGAGTTCCCAGCTCCAGTCACGTGGCTCCCAGCTTCAGGTCAGCCCACCCCGGCTTGGGGAGTGAACCAGTAGATGGAAGACCTTTCTCTGTCTCTTCCTCAATGTCTGTAACTCTACCTCTCAAATAAATAAATAAAATCTTTAAAAGAAAAACTAACATTTAGCATTTGGGGGCATTCTTTGTACTACTCTGCAATTTTTTCTAAGTCTGAAATTATTTCAAAATTAGAAGTACCTGATTTTGGTTTTTGAAAAATAGGATGACTAAAGGTTGGTATATTTTGGCAGTTGAAACTGAAAGTTTAAGCTCTGAAATAAAAATTTGGTTCAAATTCCCACTCAGCTGCTTTGTAACTATAAGAACTTGGGTAAATTATTTCCTTCAGCTTCAATTTCCCCTTTGATAAAATAGGCAAGATACTTACATGACTCATGTAGTTGCTACAAGAACTGAGACACTATCCACTAAGGACCAAGTTCAATGCCTGGGTCTGAGTAGATGCTCAATAAATAACAAGCTCTATTATCATCTTAATTTCACCTTTACATGAACAAATCTACTGACATTTATTGGGCCCATCCTCTGTGCCTAACTCTTAACACAAAGCCTTGTTCAAAATCCATTTAAAATAATTAACTAATTCAGTTAATTAATGATCAAGATCATGTAGAAAGTTGAAAAACTGGAGAAATGTTACAAAGAAAAAGAATTCCAATTCAGAATCACAACTAGTAAAGACATGCAGACACACTCAGACATACTGACCAACAGCTTATGTAACAGTGAATTTATAGGAATTTTGTCCTCAAAAGAGGACTAGCGTAAAAACAGACATCAGAGCTTGGTCACAGCCCACCAACTCAATCATGTTATTACCTAGTTATCAGCCCAAATTATTATGTTTGTACTAATAAAGTATGGGGCACCAGGAAGAAAAAAAAAATACCTGAGAAAATAAGGGCATCATTTTCCTGTTCATAGACACCAGAACAAATAAAATATAGTCTGGTTGTCAAACCTCAAAGCAGACCAAGACACTTCCCTAGTTTAAAATATTATCATCATTTCCTCTCAGAAAGATTTATTTATTTATTTCAAAAGACACAAGAGAGGGAGAGACAGAGAAAGAGACCTCTTCCATCATCTGGTTCACTTCCCAGATGTCTGCAATAGCTGGGGCTAGGCCAGATGGAAGCCAGGAGCTTCACTGGGGTATCCCACATGGGTTATCACTGGAGCTTCAATGAGGTATCCCACAGGGGCCCAAATACTTGGACCATCTTTTGCTGTTTTCCACAGGCCACAAGCAGGGAGCTGGATAGTAACTGGAGCAGCCAAGACACGAACTGGTGCCCATATGGGATACCTGTGAAGCAGGAAGCTACACCACAATGCCGGCTCCAAAACCCAAAGTTTTTAATGCCTGCCATAATGTGGCACTTCTGCCCATCTTCAGCATCACAGGCACCTAGTCCTTCCAGAATGCACTTTCTCTACACAGCCTGTTCCTTTGATTCAATTCTCTGCCTAAAAATTACTTCCTCAAAAGGAAGCACATACGACTCACATGAACACAGTCCATTCCTCCTTAACCTTAACTTAATTCCTCCTTAACTCCTGATTTCTATCACACTTAATCACCATCCAACTTTGTCCTATATATTTTGTGTTTATTCATTTGTTTCTGTCTCTACAAGAATACAACTTCCTTACAGTTAGAATTTAGTCTTTGATTTACTGCAACATCCCTAGTACCTAGAATACATTTGCTGAATGAATGAAAAATACAAATACTAGAACAAGAGAGGAAAACAAAAGTTATCATTATCCTTGCAGCCCAAGTAGCAAGACAACAGACTAGGCCAGCAGCCCTGACTGGTTCACCTGGCAAAACCAAATATATATTTCAAGTCTTAGCTCCAGTGAACCCCCATCTAGGACGCTGCTCTTACCTCATTCTAGTAAGAGTCAGGGTCCCAGGTCAGAGAGCAGAAAACATGCAGGCAGGCAACAAAAGTCCAAGGAAACAGGCTAAGTTACAATTTTAGAGCTCAAGGTTATCGTTACAATTAAAAGATGTATGGGACCATCAAAGTCTGGAGATACTGTAAATAGATAATGCTTACTATATAGGCTCTAGGTTTGGGATTATCTTAGTTTTTCATTTGTCACATGAG
This sequence comes from Oryctolagus cuniculus, assembly GCF_051225735.1. NCBI lineage: Eukaryota > Metazoa > Chordata > Mammalia > Lagomorpha > Leporidae > Oryctolagus > Oryctolagus cuniculus. The sequence continues at coordinate 170,461,078 of NC_142871.1, read as the reverse complement.
ATTAGCTCATTTAATTCTCCAACAATCCTGTAAAATAGATACTACTACCAATGTTTGCACCTTACAAACAGAAAACCTCACACTCAGGGCAGTTATGCAATCACCCAAGAACTCACAGCTGGTAAATAGTAGAACTCGGCTTAAATGTCCATCCTCTGATTCCAGAGCATGCCTACGTACTGGGTATTTTGCTTCCTTCCTGCTGCAGATCAATTAAGAAGTAATTATATGCCTACAGTGAACACGCATGCACACACAATGGAAAGGAGGAGAAAATACACTTAAATTAGTAGGTCAGGGCTCGGTTTTATTCCCTTGCTAGCTCAGGAGCTAAGAAACTGCCGTGTACCCTCTCCCATTCCTCTTCTGTTCTTTCCTCTCTCTCCCAAAACCCGCCTTTAGGTTGAGCCTAGTATGCCACTTACCACGACCGGAGAGACTCGAGACTGTCTTCCTTTCGGCTCCAAAAGGTCTCTAGTGCAGACCTATTCACAACAATCAATAATTCTTCCCTCTCCTAGAGGAAAAATCAACAACGTAGATGATAGCTTTGTCAAACTTAGAATACCTTTAGGGGTGGCCTTCTAAAGTCGGTCCGTTTACTCTGCTGTCTGGTCAGCATTCTTCAACAGCATCTTGGCTCCCCTCACCTTTGATCACACGGCTTCTCTCCCAGGAAGTACCTGTCGCTGGAAGCCATCAGTTCCACCCTGACCAGCTCCAGACAAAAAATCAAAAACCCCTCCTCGTAACTTCACAACAAAGCCTCAAACCGTGTTTCTGGAAGCTGTTTGCGGTCTGCTAACCATCTTTGTATTACCTCAACTCCTCAAGGACCCATTCCCACCTGCAGCCCTCAAGGTGCAAAGTTCTATGTAATTCTGGTTTCCAAAAGAAAATGCCTGCGGAATGATTGAACACACCAAGCTCTTCCGCATGTAGAGTCCACCACCACGGAAAACAGCGGGGAGGCGAGGTCTCCCCGACACACAAGCGTCGATTACCGGGGAAAGTGCCCGGCCGCGTTCACCCCCAGCAGCGGCAGGGAAGCCCTCCTGCAACTTCTCACTGACCGTCTTCCGTCCTCCGTCCGCTGCCGGGCACCGACCCGGCTCGCTGAGGTGCAGCAAGGTCGCTACCGGGGCTCTCGGGTCCCGTCCGGAGCCCCGGCCCCCGCCCCCGGACTCCGGCTCCACGCTCACCTCGCACGTCGGCACCGCCCCCTCGGCCTGGGACGCACTTCCGGCTACTCTCCGAACTCTCGGATCCGGGTCTCACCGCCTCAGTGAGTGAGCCCAGGGCCCAGCTTCGGGGAGGGAAGCGAGCTGAAAGGGCCACGAAAGCGCGGAAAAGCCGGCTGCGTCGCTCAGCGGCCGGGTGAGCTGCACCTCCCCGGCGAGCCGAGGGCGAGCCAGGCCAGCGCGCACGCCCGTCAGCCCAGCTGGGGAGCGGCCGGCCTGGCCCCGCCCCGCAGCCACGTGACCGCTGGCTCGGGCCTCCAGGACGCTCCACCCCGGACTCCAAGCCAATAGGGGCTGAGCTTCCAGAAAGGGGCGGGACAGCGGCGCGCCTGGGCTGTACCACGCAGTGGAAGGCCGGGTGAAGTGAGCCTTCATCTGTCGGGGGGAAAGAACGCCTACAGCTCTGCAGTTTATGCTGCAGCTTTTGACATCTGTTCTCTTCCCCGGAGCTGTTGGAAGGGAACTCTGGTCTGGCGTGGTGCTAAAAGATGAAGCAGTGCCTGAAAGGCGCCGGCCCTGAAGAAAACCCCCCGCACGACCTGGAAGCGATGGGCGGTCCCGACGCGAGGCGGAAGCGCTGGGTTTCCGGAAGCCGCGGCGGTGATGACCTGTGGAGGGTGCCCTCGTGTGGACGGAGGGAAACGTTGGCTTTCCCCGGCTCGTTCTGCGATGTTTGGGAAAGGCTCGGCTGTTCCAGGGACAAAACTTTTAAGCTTGAAAATATCTAGTGGGAAGGACGAACGCTAAGAATTCCTTAAACTCCACTAAAGAACACAGGACTCATGAAGGACTTGTTGCACCGTTCCTCTCCTCCCTTTCCTGCTCCTCCACTCCGCCACACACACCCCCATTTCCTCCCTGTTGTTGAGATCCTTGGGGCCTAACCAGACCCATCTCAACTCCTCGCAATGCAAATGGCAAAGCAGGTAAACTGCACAGGACAGCTATGAAACAGATAAGAGGAAAGTTCCCGCAGACTTCAAAGACCTCCGTTCTCTTCTGCCGGTGGCCTTCTGCAAAGCTCTCCCCGCTTCCCCGCCTCCCCCTTCCCGTAGTGGCAAGTTCTCTCCTAACCCGATGAAAACCTGAGTTCCAAACGGGCCTGGTGCACACTCCATTCGCAAGAACACAACCTCTTTGCTCCCAGTAAAGCAACCTGCCTGTATTGAGGTCTGTCTTTCCTTTCTGGGAGTAAAAGGCCAGAACGCAAAGTTGCTCCAGACCTAACAACTCATACAGGGAGCAGGGTTCTAGAGCTTCAAGGTGGAACAAATTTGAGTGTACTGTTAAAGGGAAAATGTTAACAGAAAAAGAGAGTGAAGTTTCAGGAAAGGGACATTTGATGTATGGAGGCCTCTCAGGGGACAGGAGAGACTGACGTCTGCGATTATGGAGAAGAATTAGCCTGCAGCAGAATAGATCTGTAATGCTTTGGTCTTATTCAGAAAATGTACTTGTAGAATTTGGAGGGAGAACCGTCAGGTAGTCGTTGGTGCAATCCACTTTAAGCTTCCAAACTCTTCTGTTAGTCATTCACCAGAACCTGATCCAGAGAAATTGCATTCGCACAAAATGCCTTCTGATCCAAAGATAACAGCCAATAGTGTGCTTTTAAAAAGTAAAGCAGCATGTTAGTGGAGCCAGGAGCCCCCTCTGGGTCTCCCACGTGGGTGCAGAGGCCCAAGTGCTTCAGTCATCTTCCACTGCTTTCCCAGGCCATAGCAGAGAGCTGGATCGGAAGTGGAGCAGCTCAGACTCAAACCAGTGCCCACGTGGGATGTCAATGCTGTAGGCCATGGATTTAACCCGGTGTGCCACAGTGTCGGCCCCTGTAACATATTGAACACATAGCAACAAATGAAGACATTCTTATGTCATATGGTGTTTCTGTGGTGTAGTGATTATCATGCTTGCCTAACGTGCAAGAGGTCCCCAGTTTGAAACCCGGTGGGAACAGAGATTTTTTTTCCCCCTTTCCCCTTCCCAGGAACTGATAGTTCTGCTCCTGCCAACACTGAGATTTATTCCGGTCCTTCTGATGGCCGCACCAAACCTGAACTGTCAGATTCCAGCAGCTCCACACTTTTTTAGTGTCTTTTCTCTCCTTTGCCGTTTCCCCCTCCCCTCTGTGGCCTTGGCTGTTTCAGAGTAGACACTCCCCAGTGGAGTTCTGTGTTCCTGAACACCCTTAACTTTCCCTGAGCTCCAGGGTGCTCCAAAGACCTACCAACAATGTGCAGACTTGGCTCACCCACTGCCAGGTGAAGTCAGGTGGTAGAGCGCTTGCTTAGCACGCAAGAGGTGGTGGGATTGATGCCCACATTCTCCAGATTTTACTGCTGGTGCCTTGGATTTTATGAAATGAAGAAAAATACACGTTTGAATCCTTCACTATTTAATAACATGGAGCCCCGTACACCTCCACTCTAAGGGGTACACTTTGAATAATTCTTTTCTCTTGGTTCAGAAGAACTGTGATTCCACAAGAGGGGCATACTCAGTGTTCTATTGTCTGTTTCTTCCTGTACTGCAGCCCAAAATGCAGCAGTCCTGAAAAGTGCAGAGCACAGCAGTGGGATGAGAGCTCCAGCTCTCTGGTGAGTGAGCGGGAAAGTGGAGCACTAAGTGACCTGAGACCGCTGGAGCAGACCCAGAAGGCAGATGGCCTTGTGATCTCCTTGGAAAGACCTCTGCCTGGGAATATGTGCCTCTAATCTGACACAATATACTGTGGATTTTGAGAACTGGGCCAAGTGATAAACCACCTTGGCCACGGGCTTGCAAATGTTCCAGAAAACTCCCTGTGTGTATTATTTCACACACAAGGCGGCTCGGGCTCAATCTCTGACCAACCCTTCCTGGCATCAGTTATACACAAGGAAGGTGACCTTAAATGGGCTGTGGAGAGTCAGCACCATCAGTACTAGCTGTGCTGGACTTGTCATCTTGGAATATGTGGTGCCTCCTGGGCAGTTGGTGGGCCAACCTCTGATTCCTTTTCTCTTTACAGAGGGATTCAGATTTTTACGGTGATAACAAAACTTCTCTTCCACTTGGGATTGCATTTATGCAGAACTTTAACCTGGAAAAGCAAGGAAAACAGAGCAGACAGGAGACAAACGTTATACAAGAGAACTTGGGGGTTTTACGTCTCTGAGTAGCACAGCTGTGCACTGGGGACCACAAAGAGCCAGAGAGTCAGATAAAGGAAGGTTGTGATAATCAGGAATGTTTATAGAGAAAGCCTGGACAGAAAAGTAGAATAAGAAAAGGAAGCATTGGAAGGGCTTCCCAGGAAAGCGTTCATAGCCATCTTGCACACCTGGGAAGGGGTCTGCACCCCATCACAGCACCTACAGTGACAGTACAGACTAACATCTTCAGAAACACCTACAAAATTATGAAACAGAAGTCAGGGTTTAATTTCCACACATGGAGCCATACATAGTAATTTCCTCCTGCAGAGGCAGTTGAAACCAGGTTAGAATGTGGAGGAAGAACTCCAGCTGATAGTCCTAGAAACTGACATATTCTATCTTCATCAAGGACCTGTACCAAAGCAGTGAGGGAAGACAAGGATGATGATTTGGCCATGATGAGTGGTGGGACTTTCTTGAATTTTGCCTTTGCCAACTGTCCTTTCTCTCCTTCCATTTGAACTAAAGTGTCTCAGATACCAAGAGTCCCATGGATGAAGCTTTTGGAGGCCATGAGAATGGAGTGTTTCTTCATAAACCCAGTATGTGGTTAATCCGGGGGTGTGTAGACTTGAAATGTGTTGGGAGATTTCTCATGCCTGCTTTGCTGTGACAGAACTGGGCTGAGTTTCCAGCTATGCGGATGCCTGTCCTCAGCCGCTGGTCTCCTGCCTCAGATTTTTCTGTCTTTTCCCAAGTTTAACAATGTGCCTACCTTTTGGCACCCAGTTCCAAATCACTGAAATACTGACAATGAGGACACTGCAGATAATTAAAAATGCCTTATTCTTTGTGGCACTAGTAAGTAGCATCCTCATCCTGAGAACTGTGCATTTTCCACCCAAGTTGCTAAATAGGGAGTATCTATAAGTGCAAGAGTCAAACAGAAGTGGTGATGAAGCTTGTGCCCATTAGGGGTCCCTCTTACTGTTAAGGGCTGTGTAGGCAGCCCATAAACAAGTCATAGACAAGTCAAGGTCAGTCATGGATTGTGGAATTCCTGGGATGAAAAAAAAGTCACCTATTCCCATGCTCTAGGAGAATGATCAAACAAGCACACTCTGCTAAAATTAACTATGTTGTGACTGTGTTGTAGAAAGCCCGATAAGTTGCTTATGTATGTTGTTAACTTCTGAGTTGCCTTGAACTGCAGCTGGTTATGCATAATATCTCTGAAACACTGGAATAAATGAGCCTTGATCAGCCTTGTTGTCTTGGCTCCATTCTCTGCGCCCTTGTCCCTCTTTTCATTCCCACTCCCTCCTTCAGGTTCCATTTAACTGGTGCGGCAGGCCCGCACAGGGCTGCAACACCAACAAATCAAAGCTTCTGTCCTGCTGGAATGCAGTGTCACACTGAGATAACAGATATGCCGAGAGAATTCCATGCTAGGTTAGTAAGGAGACAGGTCGATAATGACTGGGGGCTAAGGTAGACCATTGGGAACAACACAGAACTGAGTCAAGACTGATTAGTTTTTCCCTAGAAGAAAACATGGGTAAATCTTCATGAAATTGTGACAGAAAATATGATTAGAAGAATGATAAGAAAACCAAACAAGAAATGTTACAAATGTGGATAAATATTCTCATAAAATCATGTAATACCTTAAACAACATGCAACATATAATCTAAATGAGTGCATAGATCCAGATGCTTTGGCCCCACCCAGCCAAGCATAGGATCTTGAGTCCTTGACCTCCCCAGGCAGACTCAGAAGAGCAGCAGTGAGAATAGCTCCAGCCAGATCCTCTCCATCATAAGGCTGTGTTTATGAGATCTTAGAAACTTAAAATCACTCAAAAAAAAAAAAAAAGAGAAACTATAGAACTAGCCAAAAATGTATCATAGAATAAAGAAATCAAGGTTCAGTGGAGATGGACATTTAAAAAATATATTACAAAATCTGTCTCTTGCTTTGTGGATGGTTTTTCATACACTTATAATTGATGTGATAACTGTGGACCATGAATTCTTCATATTCCATTAAACTTCTATTTCTTTTTTTAATCTATTTTTTATTTATTTGAAAGGCAGAGTTACAGAGAGGCAGAGGCAAAGAGAGAGAGGTCTTTCATCTGCTGGCTCACTCCCCAGATGGCTGCAATGGCCAGAGCTGTGCTGGTCCGAAGCCAGGAGCCAGGAGCTGCTTCTGGGTCTCCTACATGGGTGCAGGGGCCCAAGGACTTGAGCATCTTCTACTGCTTTCCTAGGCCACAACAGAGAGCTGGGTCAGAAGTGGAGCAGCCAGGACTCAAACTGGCACTCATATGGGATGCCGGCAGTGCAGATGGTGGCATTACCAGCTACACCACAGTGCCAGCCCCACTGCCTTCTATTTCTAAATACCTGAAATCCAGGCTGCCCCCAAATACCATCTGTACTTTAAATAATGATCAATCTCAATATATGGGGCTCTTACAAGGTTTTGAACACCAGGCTGGTCTTGGAGTCAGGAGGTCTAGGGCACTGTCTTCTTTACACATCCTTGTGAGCTCCTTTAACACATTTGTCTGTAGCAAACAACTGATTTATATTTGGTATCTGTAAAGCTGCAATGAAATACATGGAATGCTCACATAAATGTTATTATGAAAATCATTCATGTCTGTGATTGTCTTCCTTCCCACACTTTGTAGTTTTAGAAATTTGACGTCTTGTGTATGGAAGGTATTCTCATCTATATCTTCACTATCCCTGCATAAGGCTGCAATCATGGGAGGCTCTTTAGCTATGATAATAATCACATATATTGTAATTAATTAATCTATTTATTATTTGTTTGAAAGCAAAGAGACAAATAGAGAGCTCCCACCTGCTGGCTCACTCTCTAAGTACCTGCATTAGACAGCAGCTCCTTGAGGAAGAAAGGACCCGGTTTCAGGAGCTACTGGCCAGTCCAGCCTACAGAGCCAGCCCCCTGCTGGCCATCGGGCAGCAACTGGCCCACCAGCTACAGCTGGAAAGCAGCAGCCAGCTGTGACCAGCACACCAGTTTGTCCTGAGTTCCGCAGGACACACACGGACCGTGTCTCAAGCCTGGAAGAGGGAAAACACAACACCCCTCCTGGGAGCACACACACACACACACACACACACCCCTCCTGGGAGCACACACACACACACACCCCTCCTGGGAGCACACACACACACACACACACACACACACCCCTCCTGGGAGCACACACACACAGAGAATGCCTCTCCTGGGAGCGCGTGCACACACACACACACACAGGTCTCTGACAGCTGGGCTGGGGGGCAGGAGGCCTGGCTGTGAGGGGCTGCAGTGCACTGTGGGCTCACTTCCTCATCCCAGAGGCCCCTACACTCACAGCCCTCCCAGGAGAGGGGTGCCGACGTCACGTGTCTGGGAAGGCCGCCTGTGGGTGTAGATGTCTCATCCGTGAGTGGTCCAGGGACCTGTTGCTGTCACTGATGGAGAGAGCACCTAGGGGCAGGGCTTGCTGCTTGGCTGTCTTCCGGTGGCCATGTCTTGGCTTTCAGCTCCACTGCCTGCAGTGGCCCGGTCGGCTCCAGCCCACCCAGTTGCCTCAGTCACCAAAGTCCACCCCATCATTGGCTCCTCGTGCCCTTTTCTGGACTCCCTCTGGCCTCGGTGGTGCTGAGCCCCAGCTGCCTCTGCTGACTATGGCAGAATGCCCTCCTGGTCCAAGGGGATCGGAGCAGACCCAGCCTGGCCTTGGACCCTCCTGCTGAGTCTGAGGGGGACAGCATTCCTTGTGTCCCTGAAGCCTCCGTCAGCCAGGAGACAGTCCACTGCCTGACAGAAGCCCTTAATGAAGCAGCATTGATGACAAGCCCATGACTGCGGTGAGGTAAGCGTCGGGCCCAGAGCCAGGCCTGGTGCAGAGCCCACAGTGTGCCTGGAGCGGGCTCATCTGAGCTGTGTCAGCCCGTGCAAACCAGAGTCCACATGGGTCTGTCCTGGGCCTCTCCTGGGGCTGTCTCCAGATCTGGGGTCAGCACCAGGGCCCCTGAAGGCTCGTCCTTGGCTGGGTTAGTGTTCTGAGAAACACCCCCACCCCACCCCACCCCACCGGCTTCCCAGGCTCCAGGGGACTCCAGTCTGACCGTGGCTTGTGCCCACCTGCTCCTGACACTTGGAACCAGAACTCATGACTCCGGTGTAGAAACTGGTGCCTCCCCTCGGGGGTCCTTCATGGGAGAACAGACCACGTGCGGCCAGGATGGGGCCTCAGCCAGGGGATATTGCAGCCGGCCCCTGCGGAGTCTGCTGGGCGTCGACAGGCCTCGCCACCGGGTGCTGGCCACGCTGTGTGGAATGGCCCTGGAGGAGCAGGATTGCTGGGCAGAGAGGCCTGGGAAGGAGCCCACGCTCGCTCTGCCTGGGCACAGACATCCCAGGACGGCGGGGACACGGGCTGGGGACTACCGTTGTGCGTTTCTAATAAATCCGAGAGGGGCTTTGTGGGGAAAAAAAAAAGTAAGTACCTGCATTAGAAAGAGCTGATAGGGGACTGGCAGATTCAGCCGATGCCTGGGTGCCTACATCCCATATGATCCTCAAGTCTCCACTTCCCATCCAGCTCCCTGCTAATGTGCCAGGGAAAAGAACGGAAGATGGCATATTACTTGGGCCTCTGCCACCCATGTAGGAGACCTGGATGGAGTTCCTGGCTCCTGGATTTGGTCTGGCCCAGACACAGTTGTTGCAGCCATTTGGGGAGTGAACTGGTGTGTGGAAGCACTCTCTCTCTCTCTCTCTCTCTCTACCTCTCTCTGTCATGCTGTCTTCCAAATAAATACACGAATCTTTTAAAAAAGGAGCTGATAGAGCTTAATAAAATTGGCTCCTCGGTAGTGTTTAATCCATTATTCAATGTGTGTTCATCTTCTCACACGTACGAAGCAGACACTTGAGAAATCCATTGTTTGTTAGGAAATTTCTGACACCTAAATTTCCTCTGTGTCTGTACAGAAGCTCCACAAACAGAGGCTGTGTGATTGTGACCCAGTTGCACACTGGAGTTCGCAGGGAGTGCACACAGCACACACAGGGGCTCTAAGAACTGAGCAGGAGCCATGTGAGTGAGGGACTGTGTCCCCAGCCCCAAGCAGGCCTGGCTGAGCCCAGTGGTCAGAGAGGTCCAGACAGCAGCAGAGGCCGCTGGGCTGTGCAGCTCAGGAGTGGGTAAGGAAACCCTGGGTCTGCCATCAGATCAGCTCCACTGGGCCCTCCTCCTCCCACCTCCACTAACCTGGCACAGCTGCTCCTGTGGCTGGGACAGTGTCACCTGAACGTGAGGTCACTGTGTGTCCATGCAGGGCAGCACATTCCCTTGCAGCAGGGCCTGGGCTGGGCTCTGAGGAAGGGGGTGGGTGGGTGGGGATGAGAGCAGTGCCCCCAGGCAAGTCTGCACTGCAGGGGGTGCGGGGTGTCAGCCTGGCTGCTGCCTTCTTGCTGTCTGCTGGACAGATGAGAAAGAGGCCATCTCTGAAAGGCTTGAGGGCCCCAGAGCTGATGGGTGATCCTGAGACCAAGGCCACACGGCACCCAGTGAGCTCTGGACCGTAACTGCAGAACTGGAGCATCCAGCGCAGTGGCATTATGATGCTTTGGAAGTGAACATTTAAAGAGCTGGACACACAGAGAAGGGCAGACAGCTATGGGCTGTAATCCTGATTCTCTGCATGCAGCCAGCACTGGGCAAGGAAACAGTGGCAGCACCCAGGAGCCCCTTTTCTTCTACACAGGATGGCCCCTGATTCTAGCACTCAGTGGCTTTTCCACAATGTAGAGTACTTTTAAATGTTCAGAAAGTATATTTGTAAGCTGCCTTTAAGATAATATATTAGAAAAAAGCTATTCTAAGGAGTAGCGACCTGTAAACACAGCTGCAGAATCTGTGGACCTTTCTTCCACATTACTTTCCAGGCTGGTGCAGATAAAAGACACAATGACAGTCCCAAAACAACTTGTCAGCACAACACTACTTGAACTTTGCCTTCCCAGAGCACAGATTGGCAGATATAAGTGCTTGTGGTAGATGGTTAAAAATTACAATCAAATTATGAAAAACCTCTTTTTGCTAATTCACACACTGATGGATATTAACTGACTTTATATCAGTGCAGCTCAAAAATACACAAAAAACAAAGTCAAATGGGAAAAACAGAAATGCAAGTTTATCTTCATATACATCTTTAAGACCTTTCTACTCACGATTGACATTGGATAACACTAAAATGTGTTAGCAGATTGGGAACTTCGGTGAAAGTTGTACAATTAATCAACTTGAATTCTGTTCTTGACACTTTTTTTAGAAATAAAAACAAATGGCAAGCTTATAAAAGGTTGAGAGAGTCACCATTTCTAACTTTCAGAGACTGCTTCCCAGCTGGTCCTGAGCTTCAGTGGTGAGTGGAGGGGGTGGGATGAGAACATAATCAGGTCCCAGGAACCCAGAGCCCTCTGCACCTGCTCCTCACCCAGCTGCCTTCTGCTCATCAGGGCAGGTTCACCACAATTAGGACCAGGAGGATTCTGGGCTCAGCAAATGAGGGCCCAGCAGGGAGAGGGCAGAGCCGGCCCCAATGTTCCACAGCGTGCACAAGGAGCCTTTTCCCCTGGCAGAGCCAAACTCCTGACACTGACATGTTGACAGCAGTGAGAGTGTCCCTGAGCGCTGGGACTCAGGGAAGGATAAAGAGGCCTGGCTGTGCTGCTCTCCACAGCTCCTGCCAGAGCCCCTGCACACTGCTCAGGTGAGTGATGCTGAGTGCCAGGGGGGCTGCCCCAGGCAGGGCTGGTCAGGGGCAGGTGGGGAGAGGGGGGGTCTCAGCTCCCCTGTGCCTGTGGAAGAGGAAGGTGTGAGGACCCAGGGAGAGCATGGGGATCCCTTCCCAATGCACCCAGCAGTGTCTGCTTGTCTGGCCCTGGAGGGAGCTGCTGTGCAGCAGCACCACTGATGCTCTGAGCCCAGGGCTGCTGGGTTTCCCAGGCATGAGGGAGGCTGGGGGCATCAGGCAGCAGTGGGCTTTCAGCCTGCAGTGGGGAGCTCTTCCCCCAGGCTCCCTGCCCTTCTGCACTCTCCCTCCCAGCACTGGGATTTTTTCCATTAAGTGTGTATCTTCCTTATGGTATCCTTAAGTCTTTTTAGGATGGAACATTTTTGGCTTATTTATTATGATTTCTTTTTCTGAATTTTTCCCTTCATTAGGCTTTCAACATTGCAGAGTATGTAATTATAGAGACTTCAGAAACGCCACAACCACTGTGAAGACACGCAATGACACTGAAAATTGCATCTAGAAAATCAGTCTTTTCTTCTTGCAGGGCACTGACATAAGCTTTATATACATGTGCTCATTTAGTCCTCACAGTGGATCCAGTTGGTACAAAGCATCATCCCATTTAGAGATAAGAACATTGGTTCTTAATGAGACCAGGTAGTATTTCCAAGGTCTTACGTATGATTGTTCTTGGGAGAAATGAAGAGTAAGGACAGAGTAAGCAGGGAAGAAAGGAAGGAAGGAAGGAAGGAAGGAAGGAAGGAAGGAAGGAAGGAAGGAAGGAAGGAAGGAAGAAAACAGAAAGAAAAACTTGCATGCTATCCCACCCGGAGGAAGAGCAGGACATGTGCCTTAGCCCAGCCAGTCCTACCTCAGCTATCCTCTCCCTCTGTGTTACATACCTGCAGAGAGTTTGGGGAGATGGTAAGCTACTCCTTATGGTGAAGTACAATTCTTTTTTTGGAAATTCGCCATTCACATATATGTGATTTGTTAGTACACTTTGTATTTTTATTAACACATATCAATTGTACAGATTTGTGGGGTCCAGCATGACATTTCAATACCTGAATACAATGTGTAATGATCAGAGCATGCTAATTATGATGTCCAAATACTTCATATATTTATCATATCTTTGTGTTAGGAACATTCAAAATGCTCTCTACTGCCTATTCTGAAAAAGAAGATCAACTGCTGTCATAGATATCTTGCTGTGCTGTAGAACATTAGAAGTTACTCCTCTTCTTCCCCATTAACCTTTCTCTCTCCATCCTTGCAACCCTCTACAGCCTTCCCAGCCTCTGGTAACATCGCTTCTATTGTCTATTTGTTTGAGATGAACTTTTTGGCTTCCACATATAAATGAGAACATGTGGTGTTTTTCTTTCTCAATAATCATTTCAGGGCTGGTAATGAGGATGTGAGAGGCACCAGCACTGCCCAGTTGGGTTGGTTTTTGAGTGAAAGCGATAAACGGGGAAGGTCCTTAGGATCATGCCTAAGGATCATGATGGAGTGACATTATTCATAGTCAGTGGTTTTCTAGGGAACAAGTCCTCGTGTACATAAATGAAATATAGAAAGTTCTTGTGGAAAGGCAGATAGATACAATAATACAGAGTTTACATTTAAAGTGATATTATCACTATCTCTGTATTAACAGAAGCAAGACAAATGCAAGAAAGAGACCAAGGAAGAGATGAGAGGCCTGCTAGGAAAGAAGAGAGAAGTATGGGCTTTTACTTATTTTAGACACTGTTGTCTTCACTAAACCACAGACCTGAAGTTGATAACCTCTTTTTCTTCATATACCTCAAAAGGTTTTCCTTAGCTCCATCCATGAAGGCAGAGATGACTTGGAATGACCTTATCAAGAGAATAATCTTCCTTTCTCTCATTTGGCCTGGAATTGTGGGGAACTTCCTTGTGCTTGTGAAATATGTACATATGTTTGTCATGGGTCCTGAAAAAAAACTCACAGATGTTATCCTCATCCATGTGGCTTTTTCAAATTTAGCCATTATTTGCACCACAGGGGTCAGAGTCATAACCATAGTCATTTATTTCAGTAACTTCCTAGGTGACATTGGTTGCAAAGCTGTGATTTACCTGAACAGGGTGGCTCGGAGCCTCTCCATCTGCACCACCTGCCTCCTCAGCGTAGTCCAGGCTGTCACTGTCAGTCCCAGGACCACCTGGTGGAGAAAACTCAAACCCCGCAGTGCACAGCAGCTTCTTCCCTACCTCCTCCTCTTCTGGGTCGTTAGTCTTCTCATAAGCTCTAACCTGCTCCACTACATCACAGCAGTCAACAGCGTGAATGAGTCTGGAGTTAGAATGTATGCTGAATATTGCTACATGCTACCAGCTGGGCAAATAGTCAGGTGGCTTTTCCTCTCCCTCATGGCCCTTCGGGACCTCACCTTTCAGAGTGCCATGGGCTGGAGCAGTGGGCACATGGCTCTCCGTCTGTACAAACATCACAAGCGCGTCCTCTACCTCCAGAGCTCCAGGACTGCAAAACATCCCAGCCCAGAGGTCAGAGCTACTCAGAGCACTCTCGTTCTCATGACCTGTTTCCTCTTCTCCTATTGGACAGATTTCATTTTCTCCTTCTACACAGGGTCCACCCTGACCAGGGATTCCACAATTTTAAATATTAAAATACTTCTAGAACTCAGTTATGCCTGTCTCAGTCCTTTTGTTCTGATTAGCAGAGATGTTCACTTTGTTGAATGCTGGAGAGCTCACTGAGGAATGCAGGTAACTTGTTCTGTACTGATTCCTCCAGGTACAAAGATATATTTCTAGGGATTGCCTTTCCTGACATACATCAAAACATTAAATTCATCAGGGCTAATGCAAATAGACTTTATTTTAAGAATAAATCTGGTAGCAGGCAATCTAAGCTGGTTCAGTGCTTCCAGGAGCCTAGAAAGAGAGATCTTGCCAACTTCCCATTCTGCCATACCTGCCAGGTGACTTTTCTTTTATGGCTTGCACAGTTGTTGTTGTATTTTAATCAGCATTCTGATCATGAAGGAAAAAATAAAGTAACAGAGAAAAAGTGTGTATTCACACACACACACACTTTAGGAAAACAAAACCTTTTTTAGAAATCCTCAGCAAATATTTGAATATAATGGTAAAACTATACTACTTGACAACCTCTAAATGTAAGCTTGATTGAAGAACATTGTTTTCTACTGGCACGTGTTCTTTTACTAGTCAGGCTGCCAGCTCTCTGCATGGAGACGTACGTGACTCATGACCCTGGCTCTCACGAGATCAGTCATTTTGGAAGGAGAGGAACAAAGAAAAACGTGAAAACTGTGATCCAGGGATACATGAATCTGTCTTCAGAAGCTACTATTTATCTGAGACATATCTTCAATCAATTTAAGTTGTTGTAATAGTGATTGACCCAAAGTGACAATGGATTATTTAGTCATTAATAACTAATGCAGATTATTAGGCATGAATTATCAGAAAATGAAGTTTCAATAAAAGCCAGGATGGAAATATGCATAGATAGGAAGATATGAAATGGAGAGGGGAATGTTGTGTGCGGTGAGAAATTACAGAAAAGGACTGGCAGACTTGAAATTCCAGGAAAGAGCAGCACATTGTGATGGTCACAGTGAGACTTCTTGTGTGAAAACTGGAGCACAAAGAGTGGAGCTTGGGTATCTGGTGCTGTGCTCTCTGGATACTGAAAGAATCTTGGTATCAGACGGAAAGCATGGTTTAGGCCAACAACTCAGGTTCCAGCTTTCCTCTGTCAATGTACTGTAAGAGTAATAAACCTCATTACACTTTACTTTAAAAAAAACTTTTTGTATTAACAACAATACTAATGCATATTTATGGGCTTCAGTGAGACATTTCAATGCATATATACAATATGTTATCATCAAATCTAGGTCCCCTTCTTTGACATTACTCGATGATTATAGCCCTGGAGCTCCTTTCTTCTGTTTGCCCAGAAAATATGTCATAAGTTATTGTGAACTGTACTCACTCCACTATGCTGTGTAACACTAGAAATCTATTCCTTCAAGGTAACTCTGATTTGGCCTCATTTACTCATATTCCCTCTGTGTCCCCATAGATCTTCAGTCTCTAGTAATTACTATTCCGTGTTCAGACTGAGTTTTTTTACCTTCTACATCTGATGTAAAATGCTGTATTTGTCTTCCTGTGTCTGATTTATTTCACTTAACTTAATGTCCTCCAGTTCCATCGATTTTGCTACCAATGACAGAATTTCATTTTTATGGCAGGATAATATTCCATTGTGTATACATACTACATTTTATTCACCCATCTATCAGATAATAGACACATTGGTTGATTCTGTATCTTGGCTTTTTTGAAAAGTGCTGCCATTAACATGGTGGAGCAGGCGTCTCTATGCTACAATGATTTCATGTCTTTTGGATGTACAGCCAGTAGAGGGATTGCTAGATCAAATGGCAGTTCTATTTCTAGTTTTTATAAGAATCTCCATGCCGTTTTACATAGGGGCTGCACTAATTTACATTCTCACCCACAGTGAATGAGTTCCCCACTGTATTACTTTTGATCTCATGGACAATCATTTCCTTGAGGTATGGGTAGTTTATTCTATGCTGATATGATGCCACTTCTAATGACACTACCTTCAATTGTCATAGATTTGAGCAGAGACAAATAATCCTTGATCGTAAGCATGTCTTGAATTTGAACTTGTGGCTGAAATCAACCACAAGAAAAGATTTCATCTTTGTGAATCAAAATAATGATGCAGGAAATGTTTGTAACTCTACATATCCTTTTGAGTGGCTAAGACAACTCAGAGTTCAACCTTGGAAAATTCCAAGATAACTTATACCTGTGCCCTATTAATTTCACAACAATAAAATATTTCTTAAGTTTCCTTATCGCTAAGCTTTCCATAGTATTACTTTTATTCTATACAAAATTAGATATCTAACAGTTGAAGAAGAAAGGCTAAAAACATATTTATTCCTCCTTTTCCCACATAATCTGCATTAATATTATTTCAATGAAATTAAAAAGTGATCAACAGAGAAATACAAAAATAATTAGCAATATATTGGGTAAAACGGTTTCAAGAAATTCTTGGAAGACAGAAAGCAAATGCCTCCAACAGAATGTAACAGAGAAGACAGCATAGGCTCTCGTGTGAGAACAGGAGGGGATTGATAGGAAGAAAGCAGCAGTCACAGCTACAAACATGGGGGCTTAGGAGTTGCAGTGGGGATAATGGTAGAGGCCCAGGTGGGCAACTGTGAGTCAGTAAGTAGGGAGCTCCCCACTTATTCTTCAGATTGGTAGGAACTCTGTGTTAGCTGCTTATCTCAGGAACCTATGGAAAAAAATAACAAACTTTTAGAACTAGTCGTTCCTTGCAATCTTATGAAACAAATATTCTAACACCCCCTATATTGAAGCAACCTAATTCTCAATAAATATTTAAGTTTCTTTTAAGTTATTTTTTTGATTTGGGCTGACATGGTGGCTTAGCAGGTAAAGCTTCCACCTGCAACACCTGCATCCCATAGGGGCATGTGCTGGTTTGAGCCCCAGCTGCTGCACTTCAGATCCAGCTCCCAGTTAATGCACCTGGGAAAGCAGCAGAGGACGGTCCAAGTGCTTGGGCCCCTGCACCCATGTGGGAGACCCCAATGAATTTCCTGGCTCCTGGTTTCAGAGCAGCACAGTTTCGGCCATCGTGGCCACTTGGGGAGTGAATCAGCAAACACAAGATCTGTGTGTGTGTGTGTGTGTGTGTGTGTGGTGTGTATATGTGTGTGGGTGTGCATGTGTCTGTCTGTCTCTCCCTCTCTGTAACTCTGCCTTTCAAATAAATAAATAAATATTTAAAAAATATCTTTGGCTTAGTATCCTTAAGATCCATAAAGGAGGTAAAATCAGAAAGTCTGGAAGAAAATAAGGGCAAAATACAAGTGTTACCCTCCTCTACCAAAAACTATGATCCGGGAGTTTCTGCTTTAACAACCGTATCATATTCAGTTGAGTGAAGATCAACACAGGGAACAGTAAAAACTAGGAAATGTTATAGGGGATTCCCACAGAAATCTGAAACCTCAAAGGGATATAATTGTAGAATAAGTATGAGTGATAAAAATAACCCTTTATTACAAAATAGGGTCTAAGAAAAATGGGTGGAGTTGTAAGATGAGTTCAAAGTCTAAAAAGAGATAATTAAGAAAACAGGATTGAGCCAAGGTACCTGAGAGAACACATTTTGATGGAATTTACACATAGTATATATTGTTCTAATGCTAAGGTTAATGATAATCTCATGAAATTTACACAAGAGAAATGAAAAAAAGATCCTAAAATGAGACATATCATGCATATTAGATCATACCAGAAATTGGAAAATAGCTATATCTGTACATCATCCTTGTGGTGCAGTGGGTTAAGCCATTGCTTGTGATGACTGTACCCCATACTCAAGTGCCAATTCAAATCATGACTGCTCCACTTCCAATCCAGCTTCCTGCCCATGTGCATGGAAAAGCAATGGAATTTGAGTCAGTTTCTTGGGCCACTGCCACCCATGTGATACCAGGATGGAGTTCCTGGCT
Source organism: Oryctolagus cuniculus (assembly GCF_051225735.1). NCBI lineage: Eukaryota > Metazoa > Chordata > Mammalia > Lagomorpha > Leporidae > Oryctolagus > Oryctolagus cuniculus. Next base: position 170,443,240 of record NC_142871.1, on the reverse strand, counting down.
CCTGGCTTCATTCTTGTCCAGTCCCAGCCATTTGGGGAGTGAACTGGTGCATGGAAGATCTCTCTCTCTCTCTCTCTCTCTCCTCTTCTTGCCCTCTGTAATTCTGCCTTAAAAATAAATAAATGAATGTTTTTAAAAAAGAAAATGGTTACACTTGAATATTAATTAAAATGATATTGATAGGTATTTTCACTTCTGGATGGTTTTATGATGTTTAAGAAACTTATTTTAGCTTATGCTAGAAGCCATAAAACATTAATAATGGCAGCAGGTGTATGGCTTAGTGATTAATATGCCATATTATAAATAGGTGAAATGTATTTTCTCGCCATCTAAGGAAGGCCATGGAAGACCCTAGCACCCCCCCCCCCAACCAGGGAAAGAAGAGATGACATGGATGAGGTAAGGCATTGGGACTGAAGTGGGGTTTCCCAGTAGCAGCAGAGAGAAGGACAGAGATTCAGAAGAGGGAAGCGTCTGCACAGTTTTGGTCCTCAGTGCTGCCCAAGCTGTCTGAGTAAACAGCACAAGGCCATCACACCCAAGAACCATCACTGATGCCGCTTCTGGTGCACAGGGGCTGCCACAGGCACTATGTGAATTAGAGCCCCCGCCATTAGGTTGCTGAACAGATTTCAATCTATTTGTCTTCCTTCCCTATCACTTTCTAGCCAAAGATCCTGTGACATACTTGTACACATCTCTGAAGGCCTCTTTGGGAAAAAGATCTGAAAATTAAACTTGGAAGCTCTGCCTGGGTCCAATCAGAAATTCAAAAGAGAAAGACTCTTGTCTGTCATCCTAATGAAGGCTGTGCTCAGGCTGGAGACCAGCGAGTGTTTCCCTCTTCTCCCAGTTTTCTGCCCAGCTCCACTGGAATTTCTGCACAAAGCTCAATTAAAGAATGAGAAGGATCCAGGTCCCACACCTATTAGTATCTCAGGCGTCGGGGGAAAGCTTGTAAAAATGAACAAATGCGGTATGAGGGGGAGATAACCAGAGATAAGTGGGCAGAGAGACCACAGGTGGTCAAAATGCAAGGAGCTGAGGCTGAAATACTGACCAGCATTTCTCGGGAAACAGTTTGCTAGGGATTTTGGACTCTGTCAAGAAAAAGCTTGTAGAATACAAGCCCGACGGAATTTGCATTACAGAAAGACAGCTGGTAGATTTCTACTGTCTAGCTACTCCCTGCTGCACCACAGATTTCAACGGGAGTTGGGTGGCAAAGAATTAAAGGCTCCCAAACGCGTTTGGGACAGTCGAGGACAGTCACGAAACCGGGGACTGGAAAACGATGCTCCAGGTGAGGCTCGAACTCACAACCTCGGCATCCCTCGCACGAGCACTGCCCTATAAGTACCGCGCGCTACCGATTGCGCCACTGGAACACCCAGGTCCCCTCATGTCACTCTTCACTCGGTCTACTCCAGAGCCCAGGGCGCCGTGACTCGCATTCCGCTGTCCCAGAGCCCTGGCACCACCCGAGTCCCCGGCCGAGTCTCCCCAGGTGCGCTCAGGGCCCCGGGCCGGGTGTCCCCGGGCGCGCGGGAAGCCGGCCTAGCTTGGGCTTCGGTCCCCACAGGAGCCACCGGCTGGAGGCGCCGAGCGCGCTCTGCCGGCGAGAACGAAATCGGACGCGTCCTGGTTGGGGAGCAGGCAGAGCGCGGCCGCTGGCTCGGGGGTCTCGGGCCTGGGGGAACGGGAGTCCTCGGGGGACCAGGGAGCCCCTTGAGTGGGAGTTACCAAAACCGCCCTCCCGTCCCACCCGGCAACGTGCTGAAATCTCTCAAGAGATAATAGTTTTTTTTAAAAAAATAGAGTACAGAATGCAATAACACCTGTAGCCCTCCTGCTGTGGTTCCATCCCTAAATTTCCTGGTCTTCCTAGGTGCTAGCTTATTCCCTTTGACCAGGTCCTCACCTTTGCCCTGGGTCTCAGGCCCCTCTTAACCAATTTCCTTCTCTTGGCTTCCACGTGGGCAACTGGTTTTAGAATCCACACGGTGAAACGAAACATTATTTTTCTTTCTGTAGCTGGTGTGTTTCACTATGCATATGTACATCCAGGTTCATCTACCAGGTGGCCGCTTCTCCCGCGCCTGCTCCCTCCCTGTGCCCCGGCTCTCTGGGACCTGAGGGAGGGACTCACCTGGGGAAAACACCATAAACCAGCCAGATTGCGTCTCCGCGGTTCTGCGCATCTTTTAGATGAAAGTGGGCTTATGAGCATTTGTTTTCCAGAAACATGACGTTATAAGGAGCTGTGTAGAAGTTGTTAGGTCCGAAAACGCCCACCGCCCCAGGAACGACTCCAAGAGACTTTCTCTCATGCAACCAGCAAAGGGTTAAAGATTTATTGATCCAACATGTTGGGGCTCTCTGAACATACCAGAACAGAGGAGCCCCAGGAACTAAAGTATAGGGTTTATAAAGGCAAAACCTGCAAAATCGGGAGGGGGGAGAGAATACACGGTTGCTAAGTGGTTGCTAAAATCTTACAATCAGCAATTATGACCTTAAGACATAGACAAATCACATCTTCATTATTAGCCCAGGTAACCCAGGTGCAACCTTTCTACTTTTAAGCTTGAGCAATCATGCTAGGGGGTTTTTGTGCTCTGCCAAGGGTGATGTGGTGCACTGCTATTGTCCGACTATTTGAGATCATAGTTTCAGACCAGAGTCTCATGATGGGGGGGTTGCTTTCCCAGAATGGAGTCTCAAGTGCCCCAAAATGGAGTCCCTACTGTCAAGGGGCTACTTCAAAGTAAGCACGCGTTTTCACTAGAGTGGGTGTCGTTCTTGCAGGTGAGAGATGTGGATGACAGTGAGAGATTGTACAGAATCAGCAGGATTTTCTATCCCAGTCTCCTTTTGTGTTTTCAAAGTAAAAACTGTATATAAAAAAGTACTGACAAAGTATATGGAAAGTAAAATTAAAACATCAATTAATTTTGGTGCAAAAACTTTTAAAACAATGCATAGTCTTCATATCTACACAATGAAGTGGTTCCCTTAGTCAAACTAATAAAGTGCCCATCTCACGTGGTTAGCATTTTGCACATGGGGTGCAGCACAGGACACTGTACTAACCGCAGTCGCCTTGCTCTGTGTGGTTCCATCTCTGGGTTCTCCTCCCAGGAACAGCAACTTGGTACTCCTAGGCCAGCTCCTCACCATATCCCTGTGTCTCTGCCCCTCAACCACCTTTCCACTCTCAGCTCCTGAATACGCAGCTGGCTTTAGAGTCCACAGACCTGGGAAATCATGCACTGTTTTTCTTTCTGTGTCTGGGGGGTTTCACTTTGCATAAAAGCAGCCACATAATTTGTGTTGTTGTAAATGGCAGAATCTTCTTTTTAAGAATGGATCATATTTCAAGGATGTGTCTCCCAGGACATTTTTGAAGCTCTGGCCCTGACCATATTTGCTTTATGTGTCCTCAGAGGGTAGACACTTTGTTCCCATGTCTTCCTTTGAGTGGTGTTGCAAGCAAGAGTCTTCTGATGAAAAACCATAAGCATTAAAATTGTGTTCCTCTCATTTTCCTCTGGCAGTTTGCAAGAACCTTTTTCTTTAGCAGTTTGATAGTGATGAGCCTGGTATAATTTCTTTGTTTACGCTGTTTGATAAGTTGAAATTTTTGAAACTGTCAGATGCTATCTTTTGCAAATCTGGGAAGCTTTTAGCCATTGACGATGCAAATAGATTTTCACATCACCATTCTCTCTTCTGATACAAAGAAGACATATTGTGTATTTGAAAGGCAGCGTTAGCTCTGAGAGCTGTCTTCCATCCAGTGCAGTCTCCCACATCCATGGCAGGGGCCCAGGCACCATCTTTCCTAGCTTTCCTATTTTCAGGGAAATGGAGCAGCATGGACTAGAACCAGACTCTTACATGGGATGCCTCCATTGCAGGTAGCAACCTAACATACTGAACCACACCCCTGGTCCTGGTTTTATCCAATTTTTAACAACTGGGTGTTATTACCTTCTCATCATTGGTATCTATGCATTGCCATTCCCACAGGAATTAGGATTTCCCAGTTATCCATATGCTGAATAATGTGGGATGTAGCTGGGCGTCCAGCACTGTTTCCTCTGTGTCTTTTATCCAGGGTTGCTACTATTGTTTTTGCAGGCAGTGCACAGGTGTGTGTGACTTGCAAGTGTCACCAGCTCTGTGTTGTGATTCAATGCCCACTCCACTTTCAAGCTTTGCAATGTTTGGAGAGATTTCTGGAGTGTGTGGGAGCCAGTGGTCAGTCCTCAGAGTCCATAGTGTGTTGTGTAGCATGAGAGACTCATGTCACATGGCAGAGGTCTGCCCAGGAGTCCCCAAGGGAGTCCACCTTGTGGATGTTTGCACAGCCACAGCAGGCCCCGTGGACTTAGTGCTCCACTTGCTCACTTCCTGTTCAGGAAGCTGGGACTGCCATCCAGTGTGCAGGGCTTTTGCAGCCCTGTGCTAAATTAGGGGCAGTTACCAAAGCAACCGAGGAGCAAAAGGACAGTTGAGTATCTTAGGCTTTTGTGACCCCAGTTCTTCTGACCCAATAGGGGAAAAGCCCCAAGTATGCACCTTACAGCCTTGTCCTGTGAGGTAACCGCGAGTCCTATCTTGTTGTGTCCAGGGGAGTGTTGTGGCGGGTATTTTCTGGATTTCTTCAAAAGCAAGCTGTGGAGAATGTGGGCATCGATCCCACCACCTCTCACATGCTAAGCGAGCGCTCTACCACCTGAGCTAATTCCCCGGCTGACTGTAAACTCTCCTTGGTTTCCCTGAGTCCTGGCGGCTGCACATCTGCACATCTGCGCCTTGGGCTGCTCCCGGGGCCGGCTGGAGCGCAGAGCAGGTCAGCCCCTCTCACCACGACCGGGACCCCAACCAGGGAGAGTCTACCCACAATGGCCGGGGTCGGGCGAGGCCAGCGCCGCCTCCGTCCTGCAGGGGACACGGCCCGACGAGGGGGTGGGCGCCGAGACACGCGGTGCCGCCGGAATCCCACGGCGCAGCCCCGCGTGTTCGGGAGAAGACGCCGGGGAGCAGCCACTCGCGGGGCTGCACTGAAGCTCGGGGTGGCCAGGGCGGGGGCCACCTCCCGGGTGAAAGAAGAAAAGGCAAAAGCCGCTGCTCCCGCCCGGTTTCGCACCGGGGAGCTCTCGCGTGGGAGGCCAGCGTGATGACCGCTACACCACGGAAACACCGCCAGGAGGACGTCTGTCTTCCCTGGTGGCTGTGTGGTGACCACTTGGAAACGCGCTCTTTTAGTGGACAGCGAGCGCTGTGTATGAAATGCGCGTGACCGGGTCCTCCAGGCTGTGCGCACTCGCTGCCCACGTCCTGTCTGTGGAGAACTACAGCCTGCTCGCCGCGGTCCTCACACGACGTCCGCGTCAAGGCCAGCCGCCGTGCTGGGCAACAGGTCTCCTCATTCCCGGACCCGGACCCGCGTGCTTTGACCCGCACCTCCTCGGATCTTCACCCCCACCCCACCCTCAGCTGCTCCCGGCGCGCGGTACCCAGCACGTTTCTCTCTGCTTCTGCGAGTGGGACTTTTCAGATCCCACCCCTGAGGGCAATCACGTGCCTTCTTCTCTGTGGTCCTGAGTTAATCCATCATGGCGCCCTCGGGGCTCTTCCATGCTGCTGCAGTGACAAGTCTCTCTCCCTCCCTCTTCCTCCCTCCCTCTCCTTCCTTCCTCTCTCTCTTTCTCCCCCTTTCTTTCTTGTTATTTTAAAGGCTGAATTGCATGCCTTTGTGTGTCTATACCACATTTTATTTTTCCATTTACTAGCTCATGGACAGTGATATTGAGGTCATGTCTAGACTATTTTGAATAAAGCTGTCTTGTACATGGATGCCCCAGTATCTCTCGGTAAACAGATTTCATTTCCTTTTAGTGGGTGACCAGTCGTGACATTGCTTGACCCATGCAAATTCTGTCTTTATTTTGGTGAGGAAGCATCATACTATTTTCCATAATGGCTCCACTAATTCATTTTCCACCAATAGAGTGCAAGGTTCTTTTTAATTCACACCTCCCCAAGCACTTGCTAAGTTGTACTTTTTGATGATAGTCATTCTAATAGATTTGAGATCATATTTCACTGTAGTTTTGATTTGTGCTTCCCTGCTGAGCTTTTCTAAATATACTTGTTGCCTCATCTTTGGTAAAATGTCCCTTCAGATTCTTTGCCAGGTTTTCATCAGATTTTCTGTTGAGTTGGGTGAGTGTCCGACGTGTTAGTAAAATGTTACCATATTATCTGGAGTATGACCTTAGGCTGTGGCTGCACTGCCATTTTGTACAATAAGCTTCAATCCTAAGCCCAGCCTGGCTTACTAGAAGTCAGGTGACAAAATGGCCCAAGCACAAGTGTCACCCCCACCCTAACGGGATTCACTGCTCCCACTTCCTCACCTCTGCAAAGCTTTATAAGACCTGTTCTTACAGGCTGCTATTCTCTCATGCATGGGAGGCATCCTGTTGGGTTTCCCCCATCCCACAATAAACCTTCTTTATTCCAGTGTTGGGTGTATTTTGCGATTTGTCTTGTGGTGACCTTTCACTATATATATATTTTTTTTGACAGGCAGAGTGGACAGTGAGAGAGAGAGAGGAAGGTCTTTTGTTGGTTCACCCCCCAATAGCCGCTGCAGCAGGTGCACCACGCTGATCTGAAGCCAGGAGCCAGGTGCTTCTCCTGGTCTCCCATGTGGGTGCAAGCACTTGGGCCATCCTCCACTGCATTCCCTGGCCACAGCAGAGAGCTGGCCTGGAAGAGGGGCAACCGGGACAGAATTCTGCGCCCCGACTGGGACTAGAACCTGGTGTGCCAGTGCCGCTAGGAAGAGGATTAGCCTATTGAGATCAGGCAAAATTCATTGGTGAAGCCACTAAACAGAGATTCTGAATTTCATTTTTATTTGAGAGACTGGGAATGGCTCTGAAAGTTTGTGGGTTGGTTAAGGAATCAAAACTGCACCAAGTATGGACTCTTCTAAATTTAGTCAACTATCAGACCTTAGGGTACCACAAAGGAAGGTGTCCAAGGCCTAAGGGAGACTGCAATGGCCAAGACAATTTAGATTAATAGATCTGCCCTTGCACAATAGGGAGTTCCACAGGAAGTGCTTTTCACCATAGCTGCACCAAATACAATCAGAGGACAGTCCCAGGATCCTAGAACAACTCCCACCTCCATTACCACCTCCATTGCTCACAGACAGTAGATTGGTCTGACTCATGAAATCTTTGGGATAATGGCACCCTTAGAACTGAAATGGAAGCATCGAGGAGATCACCTGAGCCTTTTATCTACTATGAAGATTTTTGCATTTCCTTGAGAGGTGGTGCTGATAGGGGAATGCATTGTCAACACTGGCCCCAGAGCCTTAACTTGGGACAAAAGTCCAGCTGCCCCCTCTGAGGCTCGAACTCAGGACCTTCAGATTATGAGACTGACGCGCTGCCTGCTGCGCTAAGGAGGCAAGGCCTGTAAATCTCTGATTTGTATACACAGAAAGCATGGTTGTCTGACTTGAATTCTGCCTTGAATTGCTAGGCCACGTGCTCACAACTCCTCACTTAACTCTCACTTGAACCACTTCAGAAACTCAGAGCCCCTGCAGTAAAGGGGAACCCAGGCTCCCTGGGGACTCTGCCACAAACTTTCACTGATGAGCTTCTCAGTCTTCCTCATGGGAAATGGGATCACTTACATGGGGGGGGAGGGGGCTGTGCACTGGCAAAGAGATGCAAACGGACACTGACCTGAATTGACCCCGATGCCTGGGGACCCAAAGAGTCTCTGAGCACTACCAGTCAGACTCAGAACTCAATAGGGTCAGGGGATCCATGCCTCAGGGGTGAGGTTTATTGCAAGGTCACTGTCACTTGATAATCTTTGCTCCCTTGTAGGTAATGCGCTATTTTTCTCAGACTGCTTTGGGAGCTTCATTGTCTTAATTTTCAGGAACTTGATTATGATTGACCTGGATATGGACCTTCATAGGCAACCTGCTTAGGGTCCTCTGAGCTTCTAGAAGCTGATCTATCTCTTTCACCAAGTGGGAGAGGCTTCCAGCCACTGCGACTTCAAATCTTGTGGAAGATTTCACAGGAAAATCGATGCAGAGTTCATCTTCCTATGTCGATGGTGTTGCTGAGAAGCAGTCTAAGTATGCTAGAGGTGAGAGGTAGCTGGTGTGCTTCCCGCTGAGCAGGGTGTCCTGCAGATCAAGATTTCCAGTTCCAGGGCCGGCCCTGGGGTAAGCCGCCACCTAGGATGCTGGCACCCATATGGGTGCTGGTTTGTGTCTGGCTGCTCCAGGTCTGATTCAGCTGCCTGGGGAAAGCAGCAAAACATGGCCCAAGTGTTTGGGCTTCTGCCACCCACTTGAGAGACCCAGACAAAGCTGCTAGCTCCTGGCTCCTGGCTTCCACCTGGCCCAGCTCCAGCTGTTGCTACCATTTGGGAAGTGAACCAGCAGACGGAAGCTCTCTCTGTTTCTGTCTCTCCCTCTTTCTCTGTAATGCTTTCAAATAAATAAGTCTTTTAAGCAGTATGTTTCCAGTTTCTCTTCCATGCCTCCTACTCTTTAGATTTGTTTAGTTATTATTTTATGCTTGAGAGTCTAAGTTCAATCAAGTTTTAGCAATCCAACATCAATAAAGGAATTACCCAATTATGCTTATATGGGACACCTACATTCTAGCACACCAACTGTAACCACATTTTTCCACTGAGCTATTCTCAGCTGCATATTCATCTCGACACTTCCTGTCTATTCTTGTTGCTCAGTAAACTCTTCATGGCTCGGTTTGAATACACCACTGTTAATTTCATTCCCAGACACTTAATCCCTTCCTCTGAGTCAAACCTCAATGACTACTTCAGGCGGTGCTGATTTGTCTTGTTCTCCATGTCAGGTACATGGGAGAGGCTGCCATGGGAAAGTTGTGATATTGAGACCAACCTCGTTACCATCTCTCAAATTTAGCAACATTATATCTTCTGTTGTACCTCCCTCCTCTTTGGTTCACTATACACACACATATATTTAAGTAATTTTTATTGGTGTATCATTCCTGGTTAGGCTCTTATTTCCAATTTTTATATCTTTAATTCCTACTCCTTTGTACTTCAGAGCTGTCACTTATTATGTGCTCTCACTCCCTATATTCCATATTTTTGAGTTCTCACACTCAGGCAAACTGCATAGGTTTTGAAGACAGGATTGCAGTGGTCAATTGGGTGAAAGCCTCCAGGGAGAAGCCTACACTTGAGGCAGCAGGCAGTGCTCTCCAGGAACAAGAACAGTGCCCTGCGGGACCCTGGGAGAGGTGTGAGCGGCCACTGAGTGACTCAGGGAATGCCTACAGCACAGCACCATGTCCTACACTGCACAGAGCTACAATCCTTACCTTTCCAACTTTTGTTTGAAAAGCATCAGTTGCTGTAACTCTTTCAAATAAATAAATAAATAAAACCATCAGTTGTTAGCAAGATCCATAAAGGATTCCAGGTGCATGACCAATACATTCTTCTAACACCAAAATAAAACTTCCTTTAATTAAATAAAAATGAAATTAATTGATTAATTAAAGTAAAACTCCTGTCTCCATCCCTCCATCGCTGGGAGCGCTCCCACCCGGTTCCCGCCGCCTGGCACTCAGGGCCCCGTCTGCCACGGCGGGAGATCCGCCTGGACGTCACGGCCCTTGCAGGAGTGTGGCAAACACCGAGAAAGGGGCTACGTGGAGTGAAATCGGGGTCACAGCGGCAAGATGTCCTCGGACGTCTGCCAAATCAATGCCATGGATGCAAGCTCAGGCCTGTTACAAAACGGGAGAGAGGGAAGAGAGGGAAGCGGCCCCGCCAGGAGGCTCGGACCCGGAGAAGTGAGCGCGAAGCTCAAGCGGGCAAAGGCCACAGAACCAGAGGGAGCGCACGCTGCAGCCGCCTGTGAACCGTTTGCCAGCCCTAAAAGCAGGGCGCCGACGAGGGTGGGATTCGAACCCACGCGTGCAGAGCACAATGGATTAGCAGTCCATCGCCTTAACCACTCGGCCACCTCGTCCCCGCGCGGGGCCACTCCCGAAGGCTTGCCTGTCACAGGGCCCGCGCCGCGGCGCTGAGCGCGTCCGGGCCGGAGGACGCCGCGGTCCAGGGTGGCGACGCGGGGCGCTGACGGCGGAACCCGGAGGAAGCCGGAGCAGGCCGGAGGCTGCAGACGTGGGCGGCTCTTTGCTTTGGAAGAGACAGAGAAGGCGGGAGGCTGGGTCGAGGCGGCTCGTGGCTCCCCTCCACCTGCCTCTGCCTGTTAACCCAGCGCCCCCGGTCCTTGTGGAGACGGATTCGGCCTGGACCTGGAGTCCCCTTGGAAGGCGCCCATCACCTACCACGCCGCAGCCTGTGGAGGGTCCAGGGCCCTTGTAGCTCCTCCTTTCCAGGTGCGCTTTTCTCAGCGCTTGCGGAAGCGGCTCTTCCAGGCCCAGGTTTCTCCCCGTGTGCGCAGAGGTGCATACCGTTTTATCCTCCACGTGGCTCTCCCACTCAAGGGGCGCGGCTCACGAAGCACAGCTCTGGGAGCAGAGAGTTGTTCTGTAAAGACTGGTCCTTTCCACATGTATTGCTGCGGTCAGCCATCTGGTAATGTCGCACGCACGCACGCACGCATGGGTTTTTTGTACTATATTATAATCCAGTGATACAGACGTCCTTTTAGTTTAAATGTTTCCATCGTAATGTTAGGGAAACGGAGGGAACGTGCACAATGAATTCATAAGCTTAGATTTGTGAAGGCATCATCAACACGTCCACAGGTGGTTAGTTGTGTCATAAATTGCTCGTGAATGTTAATAATCGACAAAAGAATTAAAAGATGGCCGAAATAATTTTTAAATTAATCTGTTGACAATTAGGTGTTGCTTTTGTGCATGAAAAAGTTTCTTTTTACCCTGAAAAGTACAAAATAATAGAAACATTTATATTAGCGTATCTATATATTATTTACCAAGATGTCTTTTCCCCTTTCTGACAAAATGAAAGAGCACTGCTTAGAATAATGTGAGCTAATCAAAACAGCTGCAGAATGGCAAGCATATTTAACCACTGTTAGTAACCTCTCCCTTTATATCACAAAGAGGTAAATCTTCATATTAGCTGCTATGTAGTTTAGAAGTCCTTTAAAGCCCTATAGCTTAACAGCCTTGTCCTCAAAATGTTCTATTAATGATTCATGGGTTAATGTTATGGGCTATTGGATCCAGTGTTGAGACTTCATCAAGTTATGGTGCCTGAAGGTGGGCCCAGTGGGAGTTCTTTAAGTCATGGAGGGCAGTTCTCAGAAGGTTGGTTATATAAGCCAAGCCACCTTGGGCCTGGAGTGTGTGTTCTCTGTCTCTCTCTCCTTCCAGGCTGGCCATGTGATCTTCCCTCTGCATATCTTCCCCATCCATTGCATTCATCAGACAACAGACCAGTGGGGCACCAGAACCATGTATTCATTTATTTGAAAAGCAGAGTTACAGAAAGAGAGGACAAGGCAGCAAGAGAATTCTTCCTCCTCCTGGTCCACTCCCTAAATGGCTGCCTCACCTGGTGCCTGGCCAAGCAGAGGCAAGGAGCCTGGAACTCTACCTGGCTCTCCCCCATGGGTGGCAGAGGCCAAAGCACTTGGGCCTTCTGCTACTGCTTTTTCAAGTGCATTAGTAGGGAGCTGGATCAGAAACCAGCCCTATAAGAGGTGCTGACATCACAGGTGCATCTTAACCCCCTGAGCCACAATGTGGGCCTCTATTCTCATTTTAATAAGACCATTTTGATGAAAATAATTGGAGAATATGTTCAAACAGAGAGTTAGTGAGATTCTTTGGTGAATAAGGAATCTTTGGGCAGAAAAGAGCTTACCAAATTTAAGAGAAATAAAAGCTACAAGCTAATTTTATTCTCTTTTTATATTATCTATAAACAATTTGCAGAAGGATTTCTATAAGCTTTATAAAAGTGACATCCATGGACATTAAGCCCATTTTTAAAAATACCTTAATGTATTGTATTCCTTTTGAGGATGTTTTATCTGCATAAATTTTATTTTTTCATTTAAAATTTTTCATTTTCTTTGAAATGGAATCAGAGAGAAACAGATTGATATGGGGAGATGCTTCTGTATATCCTTAGACCCAACTCTATACCCCAAATGTTTATTTTAGCATATTTTATATACACTGGCAGAAAAAAATTACATTGGATTTAGCAATGAATTAAGGAAAAATCACATAACCCTCTCAATTGGCACAGAAAAAACATTTCACAAAACTCAGTGCCCTTCATTACAAATACCCTGGGAAACCAGGGGTTAGGAGAAAAATACCTCGACATATTGAAGGCCACAATTGCACACCTCGGGCTCACATCATCCTCCAGGGTAAAAACTAAAGCTTTGCTTCCAATAAGAAGAACAAGACAAGGTTGCCTACTTCAGGGGCCTGCACTGTGGCATAGTAGGTTAAGCCTCAGCCTGAGGTGCTGGCATCCCATATGGGCACTGGTTTCTGTCCCAGCTGCTCCTCTCCTGATCCAACTCTTTGTTAATGGCCTGGGAAAGCAGTGGAAGGTGGCCCAAGAGCTTGGGCCCCTGTACACACATGGGAGACTCATAACAAGGTACCGGCTCCTGGCCTCAGCCTGGCCCAACCATGTCCATTGCAGTCATTTGGGGGAGTGAACTAATACATCTGAAAATAAAATAGTATAAAAAAGAATAAAATACTAGGAATAACCTCAACATAAAAGCAAAAGAACTTGTACACTAAAAACTACAAATCATTGCTAAAAGAAATTAAAACAATAAATGGAAAGACATCCCATCCTCATGGGTGGTAGACTTAATATTTTAAATCAGTCAATACTATGTAAAGCCAACTGCAGATTTAATATAAACTCTATGAAAAAATCCCAACAATATATTTGGCACAAATAGAAATATCCAATCAAACATTCATAGGGAATCTAAAGTTACTCTGAATAGCTGGTTTGTGTCCCGGTTGCTCCACTTCTGACCTAGCCTTCTGCAAATTTGCTTGGGAAAGCAGCAAAGGACGGCTCAAGTACTTGGACCCCTGCCACACACATTGAGATCTGGATGGAGTTCCTGGCTCCTGGCTTCTATCTGGCCCAGCCCTGTCATTGTGGCCATTTGGGAAGTGAACCAGAGGATGAAAGATCTCTCTGTCTCTTCTCTGACTTTTTTAATGCTGTATTATTCTCTAAAATAAATATATAAATACATATTTTTAAAAATTTGAAAACAAGTTGAGAAAGTCTCCACTGCTGACTATACAATACTCCTTCCCAGTTGGTCCTGAGTTTGGTGGTGAGAGGAGGGGTAGAACGAGAACATAATCAGGTCCCAGGAACCCAGAGCCCTCTGCACCTGCTCCTCACCCAGCTGCCTTCTGCTCATCAGGGTAGGTTCACCACAATTAGGACCAGGAGGATTCTGGGCTCAGCAAATGAGGGCCCAGCAGGGAGAGGGCAGAGCTGGCCCCAGAGGTCCACAGAGTGCACAAGGAGCCTTTTCCCCTGGCAGAGCCAAACTCCTGACACTGACATGTTGACAGCAGTGAGAGTGTCCCTGAGCGCTGGGACTCAGGGAAGGATAAAGAGGCCTGGCTGTGCTGCTCTCCACAGCTCCTGCCAGAGCCCCTGCACACTGCTCAGGTGAGTGATGCTGAGTGCCAGGGGGGCTGCCCCAGGCAGGGCTGGTCAGAGGCAGGTGGGGAGAGGGAGGGTCTCAGCTCCCCTGTGCCTGTGGAAGAGGAAGGTGTGAGGACCCAGGGAGAGGATGGGGATCCCTTCCCAATGCACCCAGCAGTGTCTGCTTGTCTGGCCCTGGAGGGAGCCACTGTGCAGCAGCACCACTGATGCTCTGAGCCCAGGGCTGCTGGGTTTCCCAGGCGTGAGGGAGGCTGGGGGCATCAGGCAGCAGTGGGCTTTCAGCCTGCAGTGGGGAGCTCTTCCCCCAGGCTCCCTGCCCTTCTGCACTCTCCCTCCCAGCACTGGGATTTTTGTTGTTGCTTTAACTCAAGTGTGTCTTCTGTCTGCTGTCCTTCAGTCTTTTCAGGATGGCATATCCTTGGCTTCTTTATTATGATTGTGCTTTTTCTGAATCTCCCGTTCCTGAAACCAACAATAACACACAGAACCTAATAGAGATGTGAAGAAAGCCACAACTAAGGTGAGGACCCAGAGTGACCCTGACATGGTGTCTCCTCTTCTTCAGGGCACTGACTTAGGCACTGCATTCATGTGCTCCTTATTTTTCACAGGACACCTGGCTGGTATAAAGCACCAGCCTGTGTACAGATGGCAACTTTGGTTCTGAGGGAGGCCAGGGAGTATGTCCAAGGTCGTATGTAGGAATGCTCTTTGGGAAATGCAGGGTAAGGACAGAGTAAGGAGGAGGAAAAAAAAAAGGTTCCATCTGAACCACCCAGAGGAAGAACGGAACTTATGCCTAACCTTTGCCAGTCCTACATCAGGCCAGGGGCTGGGCCTGTCTCTTCCATCTCTCTGCCTTAGTTACTGGATAGGGAGCTTGGAGTATGTGAGCTTCTCTGTTTGTTCAAGTGTAATTCTTTTGAGAAGCTACCATTCACATATATATGACTCAAGTATGTATTTTATTTTTATAGGCAGATAGTAATTGCTCAGATTCATGGTACAGCATGACATTTCAACACTTGACACAATGTGTTCTGATCAGGGTATGATGACTGCCATATGCAGACTTCTACAGCATCATCATTTCTTTGTTTGGGGAACATTCAGTATCCTTCCACTTGCAATTCTGAAACATACTTTGAATTGCTGTCAATCACAGATACATTGCTATTCAATAAAACACTAAAAGTTACCCCCTGCTATTCACCTGCACCCTTCTACCCACAACCCTTCTCTCTCCACCCCCTAAACCTCCATACACCCTTCCTGGCCTCTGGGAACTGCTTTTCTATTCTCTGCTTGTTTGAGATGTACATTTTAGCTTCCTCATATGGCTGAGAATATGTGGTGTTTCTTTTGTGCCTGGCTTATTTCCCAATACTCATTTGAGGGGTGGTAGCAAGGATGGGAGACAGGCAGCACAGGCCAGCTGGGTCAGCTGTTGAGTGTGAGCCGTGAAAAGAAGTTCCTCAGGATCATGGCTTAGAGCTGACAGAGGACCTTGCACTTGTGCAGTGATTGGGGAAAAGTCCTCATGTTCATCTGGACATGAGGGACACACAGAAGGCTCTTATGAAAATGCAGGTGATGCACTAACATAAAATGTGCATTAAATTGTAGTTATTACCATCTCTGTGTCAACAGAAGCAAGACAGAAAGAAGAAAGAGGAGGAAAAGAGAGGCCTGCTAGGAAAGAGGAGGGAATATGGACATGTGCTTACTTCAGTTAGTGTTCCTTTCACCAATGCAGAGAAAATGTGCAGACCTGACCTTGGTCAACTTGACTTATTTGTGTTCCTTGAAAGGTTTCCCTAGTTCTGTTCCTGAACTTAGAAGATGACTTGGAGTGATGTCATCCAGAGAATGATCTTCCTTTCTCTCACTGGACCTGGAGTTGTGGGGAACTTCCTTGTGCTTGTGAGATATGTATGTACATTAGTCATGGGGTCTGAGAAAAAACCCACAGGCCTTATCCTCATCCACTTGGCTTTTTCAAACATACTCATTATTTGCACCACAGGGGTCAGAGACATAACCACTGTCATTTATTTCAGTAACTTCCTAGGTGACATTGGTTGCAAAGCTGTGATGTACTTGAGCCGGCGCCGTGGCTCACTAGGCTAATCCTCCACCTAGCGGCGCCGGCACACCGGGTTCTAGTCCCGGTTGGGGCGCCGGATTCTGTTCCGGTTGCCCCTCTTCCAGGCCAGCTCTCTGCTATGGCCAGGGAGTGCAGTGGAGGATGGCCCAGGTGCTTGGGCCCTGCACCCCATGGGAGACCAGGAAAAGCACCTGGATCCTGGCTCCTGCCAGGATCAGCGCGGTGCGCCGGCTGCAGCGGCGGCCATTGGAGGGTGAACCAGCGGCAAAGGAAGACCTTTCTCTCTCTGTCTCTCTCTCACTGTCCACTCTGCCTGTCAAAAAAAAAAAAAAAAAAAAAAAAAAAAAAAAAAAAAAAGCTGTGATGTACTTGAACAGGGTGGCCCGGAGCCTCTCCATCTGCACCACCTGCCTCCTCAGTGTAGTCCAGGCTGTCACTGTCAGTCCCAGGACCACCTGGTGGAGAAAGCTCAAACCCCGCACTGCCTGGCAGCTTCTTCCCTACCTCCTCCTCTTCTGGGTCTTTAGTCTTCTCATAAGCTCTAACCTGCTCCACTACATCACAGCAGTCAACAGCGTGAACGGGTCTGGAGTTAGAATGTATGCTGAATATTGCTACATGCTGCCAGCTGGGCAAATAGTCAGGTGGCTTTTCCTCTTCCTCATGGCCCTTCGGGACCTCACCTTTCAGAGTGCCATGGGCTGGAGCAGTGGGCACATGGCTCTCCGTCTGTACAAACATCACAAGCGTGTCCTTTATCTCCAGAGCTCCAGGACTGCAAAACATCCCAGCCCAGAGGTCAGAGCTACTCAGAGCACTCTTGTTCTCATGACCTGTTTCCTCTTCTCCTATTGGACAGACTTCATTTTCTCTTTCTACATAGGGTCCACCTTGACAGGGATTTTCACTATATCAAATATTAAAATACTTCTAGAAGTTGGTTATGCCAGTCTCAGTCCCTTTGTCCTGATCAGCAGGGATGCTCATGTTGGTACATGCTGGAGAGCTCACTGAGAAATGCAGGGAACTGCTTCTGTACTGACTCCACCAGGTTCAAAAATATATCATAGGTACTGCCTTTCCCTGTATTTACAAAACATTACATTCATTAACATTTCTGAAAGCAGACAATGTTTGAATAAGAAGTCTGGTACCATGCTATCTAAGCTGGGTCAGCAGAACCAGGAAGCTGAAAAGATCCACACTTCCCAGTCGCCCATTCTGCCATCCTTGTCTTCTGGCTTTTGTCTTCTTGCCTGTGCACTTGCTGCTGTACTTAGCATTTTGAGCATGAAAAAAGCCGAGGCAATAACAGAGAAATGTGACTATGGATTTATACACTCTATGATTCTTTCTGTTTCTGCATCTCTTTGTCTATAAGAAAACAAACTCTTTCTGAAATCCCCATAAATATTGGAATATATTGTAATTTTATTACTTGGCTGCTTCTAAATGTAAGGTTGATTGAGGAATGTTCCTTCCACAAGATAACCCAGTCGGGCTGCAGCTCTCTGCACGAAGTGTGTGACTCACGGCCCTGGCCCCCATGAGATCAGTCACTTTGGAAGGAGGGAGAGTGAGAGAAGAAAAGAGTTGAAGGCTATTCCCACTGTGATCCTGGGATACACGAACCTGTCTGCAGAAGCTTCTCTTGATCTGAGTGTTATATCTTTAATAAATGGAAGGCACTGGCAGAGCCGTTGATCCATAACAGAATGATTGATTATTTGGTCCTTCATAACTGACTCTGACTCTTAGACATGAAGGGTCAGAAGAAGCGGCTTAGAGTAAAGGAAAGGCCAGGCTGCCTGTAGATGGGAGGCTATGAGCTGGAGAGCGAGGGGAGAAAGGACAAAAGTTCGGCCCAGTCTTGAGGAGCACATTGTGATGGTCCCAGTGAGACTCCTTGTGTCCACGTGGAGCACGTGGCGTAGAGCTGGGGTATCTGCTGTTGTGCTCTCTGAACGCTCCAAGAATCTTGGTATCGAATGGAAAGTACGGTTTCGGCCAGCAACTCAGGGCTCATAGATCACCTGCCTGCTGTCTTTCGTCAACGCACTCTAACAGTAATGAAGCACACTCTACTCTACTGTTTTTCAAAAACTTCTTGATGACAAATAATGTAGAATAATTAACAGTAACAGGTATGGGTTACTGTGCAACATTTCAATGCAAGTATACATCAGGTACTAATCAAATCAAGGTACCTAACATTCCCCTTCTTGGACATTACTTTAGGCTTGGGGGCCTGGAGCTCCTTTCTTTCATTTCCCAGAAAATATACCCTAGGTTATTTTGAACTGTAGTCACCCCTCCATGCTGTGTGATACTACAAACTTATTCCTTTGATGTAACTCTTACCTGTTACCACTATCTGTTACCCATACTCCCTCTGAGCACCCATATCCCTTCTTGTTTCTAGTAATTTCTATTCTGTATTCAAGTTGAGTTTTCAGCTTCCACATATAAGGAATAAGCAAGTGGTATTTGTCTTTCTGAGTCTGCCTTATTTTTCTTAATGTCCTCTATAACCATTCATTTTGCTGACAATGACAGGTTTTTACTCTACTCTAAGGCAGGATAATGCACCATTGTGCATGTACACCACATTTTCTTCACCCACCCATGTGGTGATGAACACCTTAGTTGACTCAGTATCTTGGCTGCTGTCAACACTGCTGCAATAGACACATGGTGGAGCAGGATTTCGTGTCTTTTTGGCTACATACCCAGTGGTTGGATTGCCTGATCAAAGAGCAGTTCTACTTCTAGCTTTAAAAGAATCTCCATACTTTTTCCATAGTCAGTGTACAAATTTACAGTTTTTACAGGACTCTCTCAGTGTGTATCTTTTGACCTCATGCACAGTCATTTCCTTGGGGAAGGGTGGTTTGTTCTTTGATGATAGCAAACCACCTTGCTTGCAGTGACACTGCCTTCAGTCTGCATAGACTGGAGCAAAGTTAGGTTGCCAGCACATCTTGAATTGGTGGCAGAAAACAACCACAAGAAGAGACATAAACACAGACCAATTCCTCTTCATGGACCAAAATAATGATGACAGGAAAGAAAAAAGACAGAGTCTCATTTCATATGTAACTGAACAGCTCTTCCCCATTTTAAAAGAACTCTAAGTTCACCCTGGGAAATCTCAAGATGACTTATACCTGTGCCCTATTGATTCCACAACATAAAATATTCTGCAAGCTTCTTTATTTCTGTTTTCTAGAGAATTGCTTTTATTTTGTAGAACACTAGATAGCTGACAGTTGAAGAAGAGCTTTATGCCAGTTCAGACCTGGGACTCTAGTCCCAAGGGCTCAAGTCATTGGGTTCCTACTCACCTATATGGGAGATCTGGTTTCAATTTCTGGGTCCTGGCTCAAGCCTTGGGTGTTTTGGCATTTGGGAAGTGAATCAGCAAATAGAAGCTCTCTCTTGCCCCCTCATTTTTTTCACTCTCTTCTGTTGAATAAAAGTTTAAAAACATTTTTAATTAAATTCAACAAATACCAATATCACATGAATAGTCAAAGGAACATGGGACAGATATAACAAATAGGAAATAAATAACAAATAACAGAACAGTAGTCTTAAATGTCAAATGGACTCTGAACTGAGAAGCAGGAAAGTAGAATTAAAACTTCAGACTCAGAAAGGCAAATACACCATCTTGGTCTTACGCTAAAACTTAAATGAAAACCGGAAGTTAACGAGGGTCAGTGTGTAGGAGGGCGCAGGTGGTCCAAATGAAAGGAGGTGAGGTTGAAATACTGACCAGCACTTCCAGTGCGAGTGTTTCTAAACACTTCGGAATTCTTCAAGAAAGAGCTTGCAATAAAACAGCTATAGACACGATGGGATTTGCATCTTTCTGGATATAATGTAAGTAATGCTGCGGATTTGCACCCTTCTACTGGGTAGAGTCAGGGACAAAGCCGAGACCCAGAGGGAAGCTACTCCTTGCAGCACCACGAATTCGGACGGGTTGGGTAGCAAAGAATTAAGGCTACCTGAGAACTGCCAACGAATGGTCCGGAAGCTGGGGGTTGAAAACGATGCTCCAGGTGAAGGTCGCACTCACAACCGCGGCATCAGGCCCACACCCATGCTTTCTAAGTACCGCGCGCCACCGGAGTGCCCAGTCCTTTTCACCTTACTCTTTATACCGCCTCCACGGAGGCACAGGGCGCCGTGACTCGCCTTCCGCTGTCCCAGAGCCCTGGCACCACCCGAGTCCCCGGCCGAGTCTCCCCAGGTGCGCTCGGTGTCCCGGGCCAGGTGTCCCGGGCGCGCGGGAAGCCGGCCTAGTTTGGGCTTCGGTCCCCACAGGAGCCACCGGCTGGAGGCGCCGAGCGCGCTCCAAGGACCGGGACGATATCAGACGCGTCCTGGTTGGGGAGCGAGCAGAACTCAGCCGCTGGCTCGGGAGTCCCGAGCCCGAGGGAACGGGAGTCCTCGTGGGACCAGGGAGCCCCTTCAGTGGGAGTTAACCAAAATCGCGCTCCAGTCCCGCTCGGGAACGCGTGGGAATGCCGGGCGCCCACCGCAGGGACTGGAGAGGGCGGCCGCTTCTCCTACGCAGCCGTCGGGGGCCTGAAGACAGGGACCTGCTCCCAACCTGCGCCCCCGCCCCTGGGACCTTAGGGTGGGGCGCACCTGGGGAAAGCGCCGGAAACGGGCCAGGTGCGTCTCCGCGATTCTACGCGTCTTTACCGTAGGTGAACGTGGTTTTATTTTGTTGTTTTGTTTTGTTTTGTTTTTCCCAGTAACGTGTGAATCATAAGAGCGCTCTAGAAGTAACTACCCGCGTTTTCTCGGAGTGTGGGGGTCATTCCTGAGAGTGGGCGATAAGGTGTAGAGAAACGAAGCATAATAAACGGGGCTTTTATACGTCTG